>NW_024069136.1:0-74573 GCF_009389715.1 Phoenix dactylifera
TAAATACTTCATGTTATATCTTAAATCGTGCTTTAGTTAGATCCATCTTAAAGAAAACACCTTATGAGTTGATAAAAAGTAAGAAACCTAATATAAGTTATTTTCATGTTTTCGGTTGTCGATGCTTTATTTTGAACAATGGAAAGGACAATCTAAGTAAATTTAGTGCTAAATCAGATGAGGGGATCTTCTTAGGTTATTCCTCATCTAGTAGAGCATACAGGGTCTTCAACAAGAGAACTCTCGTTGTTGAAGAATCCATTCATGTTGTTTTTGATGAAACTAATGGAGATTCTTCTAGAAAAGAAGAAGATGGTGATGTAGGTATACTTGAAGACCAAATGAAGGAACTCTCCACTCAAGACAAACAACATGAGGATGAGATCAAAGAAGATACAAATCAGCGAGATGAAGAAGATCAACCTCCTTCAAGAAATCAAGATCTTCCTAAGGAATGGAGGTATGCACATGGTCATCCAAAGGATCTAATCCTTGGTGATCCCTCACAAGGGGTAAGGACAAGATCCTCTCTAAGAAATACTAGTAATTATCTTGCTTTCGTTTCACAAATAGAGCCTAAATCACTAGAAGAAGCCGAAAAAGATGATAATTGGATGAATGCTATGCAAGAAGAATTAAACCAATTTGAAAGAAATGAAGTTTGGACTCTAATGAAAAGACCCCCTAATGTTTCAATTATAGGCACCAAGTGGGTGTATAGAAATAAACTAGATGAAGATGGAATAGTTATAAGAAACAAAGCCAGACTAGTTGCCAAAGGCTATAATCAGGAGGAAGGAATAGATTTTGATGAAACTTTTGCTCATGTTGCTAGGTTAGAGGCTATTAGACTACTTTTGGCATATGCATGCTTCATGGATTTTAAAACTCTATCAAATGGATGTAAAAAGTGCCTTTTTAAATGGTTATATAATGGAGGAAGTTTATGTAGGACAACCTCCAGGTTTTGAAAATTACTTACATCCAGATTATGTATATAAATTGCATAAAGCATTGTATGGACTTAAGCAAGCCCCTAGAGCATGGTATGAAAGATTAAGTAATTTTCTAATTGAAAAATAAATTTAAGAGAGGAAATGTAGACAAAACCCTCTTCATTAAAAGAAAAGGAAATGACTTATTGCTTGTGCAAATTTATGTGGATGATATAATTTTTGGTGCTACTAATGATTGTCTTTGTCAAGAGTTTGCCAAGCTTATGCAGGGAGAATTTGAAATGAGCATGATGGGTGAGCTCAACTTCTTCCTTGGGCTACAAATAAAACAATCAGAGGAGGGCATCTTCATCAGTCAGTCCAAATACATCAAGGAAATGTTGGAAAAATTCAAGATGAAGGATGCAAAGGAAATCAGCACACCCATGGGCTCAAGTTGCAAGCTTGACAAAGATGAAAAAGGTAAAAGTTTAGACTGCAAATTGTACAGAGGTATGATAGGCTCTCTACTTTACCTTACTGCTAGTAGACCAGATATATTATTCAGTGTTTGTATGTGTGCTAGATACCAAGCATGTCCTAAGGAATCACACTTGCAAGCTGTTAAGAGAATTTTTAGATATCTAGTAGGGACATCTAATGTAGGCTTATGGTATTCTAAACAATCTGACATAAATTTAATTGCTTATTCCGATGCTGATTTTGCTGGGTGCAAACTCGACAGAAAAAGCACAAGTGGCACATGTCAATTCTTGGGTGCCAATTTGGTTTCTTGGTTTAGCAAGAAACAAAATTCAGTTGCCTTGTCCACAGCTGAGGCTGAGTACATTGCAGCTGGAAGCTGTTGTGCCCAAGTTCTTTGGATTAAGCAATAACTTGAAGATTTCGGTATCAAAATGGATAATGTACCAATTAAATGTGATAATACAAGTGCAATTAATTTAACAAAAAATCCTGTCCAACACTCTAAGTCAAAGCATATAGAGATTAGGCATCACTTTATTAGGGATCATGTGCTGAAAAATGATGTGATGATTGAATATGTATGTACTGAAAATCAATTGGCTGATATCTTTACAAAGCCCCTTTGTAAAAGAAAGATTCAACTTCTTAAGGAATGCTTTGAGCTTGTATGATCCTAGCAAATGAATTGAACTTGTATTGCATTGTTTTGCTGCGCAAACTAGTAATCAACCTCAAGGTAAACATAAGTGAAAACATGAATTCATGTAAGCTAAATGACGAACTGTTTGACTTTCCGGAGGATGGTTACCCTCCCTTGGACTCTTCATGGAGATATTTTCAGAGCCTATTTCATAGGTATTCAAAATTTGGTCAAACATTCCTCATTTCAATATTAATAATTCAAAAAATTATTATCAAATTATTATAGGATGTATCATTAAGGGGGGAGGATCACAAACAAATTCACTCTAAGTTTATCAAAAGAGATCATGTTGATTAGGGTGATTAAACAAAAATTGGGAGAAGATAGAATTTAGTCTGAAATTTTTCAGTACCGGAGACGTCTCTGGCAAATCGCAGAGACGTCCCCCCAGGGGAGACGTCTCGCCTTAGTCGTGGAGACGTCTCGGGGACCGAATGAGGGCTTTTAAAACAGGTCGAAATAGCTCGAGCCGACCCGAGCTTTCTCCTTCATCCCCGACCAAAACGAAAAACCCTAGCCTCCATTTGCTCTCCACCTCAAACCCTAGCCTCCGTTTGCTCTCCATCACAAACCCTAGCATCCATGGCACCAAAGAAGGCTAGGACGACCCGTGGAAGGCGACCTAGGGCAGCGGCCGACGGTGAGGAACGGCGGGAAGAACCCTCCGCGCCGTCTCCTCCGGTTGCTCCGCCAACCATGACTATTTCCTGTGCAAATCGCACAGTCACGACCGGAAGGTACATAGATTTCTCATTTTTAGATCATGAGGGGTTCTCTATTGGAGAGAGACTCCGAGCCCAAGGGTGGGAGCACTTTTGTACCCTCAATACCTCGACCTACCCCGGCCTAGTTAGAGAACTTTTTAGCAATATGGTCTTAAGGGACATAGGGTACACTGCATATGTCCGAGGGACATTAGTAGAAGTCAATGAAGATGTCCTATCCACTGTCTTACAAATTCCTAAGGACGGTGAGGCTCCAACCTCACATCCCCAAAGGGAATCAGCCCTAAATCTACTTTTAGGAAGAGAGGACTGCGGCCCTCTTGATGTTGTCAATTCCCAGGACCTAAATGCAGAGATGAGACTTCTTTTAAGTATTGTCAACCGGGTCCTATTTCCCAAAACCGGTCGCTTCGATTTTGTTTCGGAGCGAGATTTAGTTATAATGCACCATATCCTACTAGGGATACCCCTAAACCTCCCTAGACTTATGCTAAACTACATTACCCTATGTCATAGGTATTCTAGGTTTAGTTTACCCTACGGCATGATCTTTACCTTAGTTTTCAAACACTTCAAAGTTCCCATTCCAACAAATGAACCTGCAAAGCCCTTGAGAAACACCGACTATTATAATGAGGGCACAATGAGAAGAATGGAATTTCATAAGATAGATGGGTCGTGGGTGAAGGTACCAAAGAGAAAAGCCCAAATCCTAGAGCCCGAGAACCCACATCATGAGTCTGACCATCACTCTCCTCCACCTAGCCACTTGGATATCCCTGATATACCCTCCAGCTCAGCTGGACCTTCCACATCCATGCCACCACCTCCTCCAGTTAGTGGGCCCTCCTTCCTGTCAGAGGATCAGATGCGCACCTTAGCATCTGCCATTTGCCAGCAGATGAGGGAGGAGATGAGATCCATGATTTCTACAGAGTTGGCCCCATCAGAGCTTCACATGAAGGGCTTCTACAAGAGATGAAAGATATTAGAAGTCAAATTGAAGCTACAACACAAGAAATAATGGGTGTGGGTGCCACCCAAACCATCAGATCAATAGAGCTCAAGGACAGCTTGAGGAGCATTTCCAAGAGTCTCAAAGAGCTGACAAAACCAGATGGCAACGTGGGCACCTTGGTTGCCCAACTCAGAGGAAGAATTGAAATGGCAATCATAGAGTTTGAAGCACTTGTGGCAGGTTTCCACAAGTCACAGGGAGATCAATTTAAGACCCTCATGGATTCCATCAATGCATTCATAGATGCAGCTTGTAAGGTTTATGAACAAAATACAGCTGGTAGGGCCCATGAGCAACGTCGCCGATGAGGGACATTTTGCAGGCTCTTCTTTTTGTAAATCCTAGGCTGTTTTGAAACACTTTTTGTATTAGAAATCAATACTTGTAATGATTTCTTCTTTTGACTATGTACTGACTTCGAAGATTTACAATGACATATGAATGACATACAATTTCTTTTGCAACCCTGTGTACATTTCCAACTCTGTATATGTAAATATGAATGTGCCTCTTGATGTGTCATAAGAATCTCATAACATACATTATGTATTCAAATTTGGCACAACTTATCAAAGCATATGAAACAGGGGGAGCACAACCTGAATATCAAAGGGGGAGTAAAATGAATGCTGAACTCTTTAATAAAGATAACTTGAATATCCTTGAGTGGTTAATTATATTATACTATGAATTGAGTTTTAAGCACCTAATGATAATTTGTCCCCTTCATTGTTGATGACAAAAAGGGGGAGTTGATATTGAATATGGAGATATTGAAAGGGGGAGTAGATATAATTGAAAGGGGGAGTAGATATATAGAAAGAACCAGGAGTAGATATATAGAAAGAACCAATATGGATATTGAATATGGAATGCAAAATTTATAATCATACTCCAAAGTTGATTTAGAAAAGATAAAATTGAAGAATATTGACTTGATTCAAATTCAGCATCAATATTTCATTTTAACTTGATTCAAATTCAGTTGATATGCTAAAATTGCTTAAGAGCTATAAAGTTCAATCCCATGCAAGTTCAATCCCATGCAATTATGCACACTGTATCTAGCTCTAATCAAAACATTATACTTGTACATCTGATCAAATACTGTGTATATGTTTAAACTTCAAATTTTTGCATATACTCAGTATTTTGTCATCATCAAAAAGGGGGAGATTGTTGACCCCCTAATGGATTTTGATGAATACAAAACACTAGAGTATAATTCCATTTATCTTAACAATTTAATTGAGGAATTCATGTGATTAATTGAGAATATTGTTAAGAAATGTCTAGGCAAGTTTCCATAATTTTTATGAATTTATTGAAGAATATTTTGAGTTAAAGAAAACAGATCAGGGACAGCCGAGACGTCTCCGGATAGTTTCAGAGACGTCTCTGGCACAAACAGGAAGAACTGGGACACTTGGAGACGTCCCCGGCACCTGCCGAGTCGTCCCCGCGCTAGCGGAGTCGACTCTCTCAGTAGCGGAGTCGACTCTCTCAGTGGCGGCAGAAAGGCAATTTTCAAGAGATATGCGCGAGACGTCCCCACTGTACGCGGAGTCGTCCCCACAAGTAAAAAGGAGACTTCCCGAGTCGTCCCCAAGATAGCGGAGACGGCTCTCTCAGGGTTTTCCAGAGAATGGTTTTTTTGGTGATAAGGAAGCGGAGTCGACCCTGAGACAGCGGAGTCGTCCCCATGCATAAAGTGCAAACAAGCCGAGACGTCCCCTGAAGGAGCGGAGTCGACTCTCTCAGGGAATTCCAGAGGACATGTTTTTCAGAGATAAAGAAGCGGAGTCGTCCCCAAAGCAGCGGAGTCGTCCCTATTCAAAAAGAACAAACAAGCCGAGACGTCCCCTTAAAGTGCCGAGTCGACCCCAGACAACGTAAAAAGTAAAATCTTGTAGCCGAGACGTCTCTCGTTGAAGCGGAGACGTCCCCGGAGCGCCTGGGACGCGACTGACAGCTTTTCAGGTTTGGTTTGAATTTCAAATCCTTTTTACTTTGTCTCTAACGGCTATATTTGCTTTTTTGGGCTATAAAAGGGACCTCTTAAGTGCTTCTCAACAACTCTTCACCAACCCAAAGCTAGATCATTCAAGAGAAAAGTAAGAAAGAAAAGTTCAAGGGAGTGAGTGCATTCAAGTGAAGAAATCAAGTGTTTTCAAGCTTCCCAAGTGATTTCAAGCTCAACCTCTCTCGTACGCTCGGGATTCAAAGCTCACACTCAACCCTACGCGGTCCACATCGAAAGAATCAACATTTCTCACGCTTCCAACGGCAAAAGGATTCTTCCGGGTTCTATTGTTCATAATTGTCATATTTGCTTTTTAGAGCTTTACTTTTTCTTTGTAAACTCTTTCATTGTGGTGCTTGTTCCAGTCAAGGGACTTGGAACAAGGGAAAGGCGTCCCAAGCCTAAGTGAAATTGGGGGTTTTAGGGTTTGTTGTGAGCCCGGTGTAAAACAACGAGTTGGGTAGTGAACTCACAAAACTACCGTACTGTAATCTTGGATTATAGTGGAAATTTCCAAAGGTGATTTGGGGATGTAGGAGCAGTGGAAGCTCCGAACCACTATAAAACATTGTGTTTGCGATTGACCTTTCTTATTCCTCCTTCTTTACTTTAGTGCATATATTCGTGTGTTTTATTTTTAATTAGTCAAAAGCTTTTAAAACACCCAATTCACCCCCCTCTTGGGTGACCATCTCTGGGCAACAAACAGGATGAACAGGTTAAGTAAAGAGAGAATCCTCAATGTTAATAATTGTGAATCATTGACAACCTGTGAGTCATGTCTTTTTGGTAAGATGACCAAATCACCTTTTATCGGAAAAAGTGAACGAGTCAGTGACTTATTGATCCTTGTACATTCTGATGTATGTGGGCCAATAAGCACAGATGCTAGGGGTGGGTATTCATATTTTAATACGTTTATAGACGACCTTTCGAGGTATGGTTATGTCTATTTAATAAGACATAAATCTGAAGCATTTGAAATGTTCAAATTGTATTGTAATGAAGTAGAAAAACAAACTGGAAAGAGTATTAAAACTCTTCGATCAGATCGAGGGAATGAATACCTTTCCAATGAGTTTTTGACATATCTAAGAGAGAATGGGATTCTTTCCCAATGGACTCCTCCTGGTACATCGCAGTATAATGGCGTATCAGAAAGGAGAAATCGAACCCTGTTAGACATGGTTCGATCCATGATGGGGTTTGCAAGTCTGCCCATTTTCTTTTGGGGATATGCACTAGAGTCAGCCTGCTACATTGTAAATAAGGTTCCAAGTAAGTCTGTAAATAAAACACCGTATGAGATGTGGACTGGATGTAAGCCAATGCTCTCTCACCTTAGGGTTTGGGGGTGTCCGGCGTACGTCAAACGTTTGAAAACAGATAAACTTGAACCCAAGTCTGACAAATGTTTCTTTGTCGGTTACCCTAAAGAGACTAAAGGATATTATTTCTACCTTGCTGAAGAACAAAAGTTGTTCGTAAGCAATAGAGCTATATTCTTAGAGAAGAAATTCCTTGGAGAAGGAAGTAGAAGCTCTAATGTTAAGCTTAGGAAAGTTCAACATGTAGAAGACCCGACACCATCTACTGAACCAGTTGAGTCGGATTTGATTAGATCAGATCCAGAATCCATATTAGATGCACCATTAAGGCGATCGGGTAGAGTACCACGTCAGCCGGACAAATACTACGGTTTCTTAGTTCGGAATGGGGATCCAATCGAACTTGATGAAAACGATGAGGATCCGATCACCTACATGGATGCAATGCAGATGTATGACTCAGATGCATGGCTTGGAGCCATGCAATCCGAAATGAAATCCATGAAGGTCAATGATGTATGGACATTAGTTGACCCACCCAAAGGGATTAAACCCATAGGGTGTAAGTGGATTTTCAAAAAAAAATGGAGCGCAGATGGAAAGGTAGAGACCTATAAAGCCCGTCTGGTTGCCAAAGGATATCGTCAGCGTTATGGTATTGACTATGATGAGATATTTTCTCCTGTGGCAATGCTCAAATCCATTCGAATTATGCTTGCGATAGCAGCACACTTAGATTATGAAATCTGACAAATGGATGTAAAGACCGTATTTCTAAATAGAAATTTAGAAGAGGAAGTGTATATGATACAATCTGAAGGTTTTACATCTGCACATGAGTCTCAAGTGTGCAAACTTCAAAAATCCATTTATGGATTAAAGCAAGCTTCACGGAGTTGGAATATACGTTTTGATAAGGTAATCAAAACATATAGCTTCATTTAAGAATGAAGAAAAACCTTGCATTTATAAATGGGCAAATGGTTCAGTTATTATATTCCTTATTTTGTATGTGGATGATATTCTTTTAATCGGAAATGACATTCCTGCATTACAAGGAATAAATGTATGGCTATCATCTCAATTTGCCATGAAGGATTTGGGAGAAGCATCTTACATCCTAGGGATGAAGATCTATAGAGATAGATCTAGAAGATTGCTTGGATTATCCCAATCCACATACATTGATACTATAGTGAAAATGTTTAGTATGATTAATTCCAAGAAAGGCTATCTTCCGATGGGCCATGGAATTAACCTCTCTAAAAGGGATTGTCCGACAACCCCTCAAGAAAGAGAGAGTATGGATAGAATTCCATATGCTTCGGCAGTGGGATCTATAATGTATGCCATGACATGTACTAGAGCAAACATGGCATACTCGCTAGGAGTAGTGAGCAGATACCAGTCTGATCCAGGTAGCAACCACTAGAAGGTTGTAAAAACCATCCTTAAGTATTTGAGAAATACTAAAGATCAGTGGCTTGTATATGGTGATTCTGACTTAAAACTTGAGGGATATACCGATTCAAGTTTTCAGTCAGATCAAGATGACAGCAAGAGCGTATCGGGATATATCTTCACTCTTAAGGGTGGGGCCATCTGCTGGAAGAGTTCCAAGCAACATACAGTGGCAGATTCTACATGTGAAAAAGAATACATCGCAGCATCTGATGCCGCCAAGAAAGCTGTATGGTTATGAAAGTTCATCATCGAGCTTGGAGTGACACCCTCCATTGATGGTCCAATGCCTATATTTTGTAACAATACTGGAGTCATAGCTCAAGCAAGAGAACCCAAAGCACATCAGCGGACCAAGTATATTCTACGTCGCTACCACCTGGTTCGAGAGATCGTCAAACGAGGTGATATTGATCTTCAGAAGATTGACACAAAAGAAAATCTGGCTGACCCATTTACCAAAGTCCTCGGCATCAAAGAGTTCAACGAACACAAGTCGAAGATAGGTATTAGATATTGTGTCGATTGGCATTAGGCTAAGTGGGAGTTGTTGGGATTTGTATCCTAAATGTCAATCGTCAGAATATTGATGATTGAATTTTGTAAATGAATTGACAAATTAATAAAGTATTATTTGGCATTATTCATCATTTCATCTTCAAATGAACTCTTATATGATGAAGTCCTTAGGACTTATGTTATGATAAAGGAGGATTTATCTTTGAGTTCATAAACTTGTTCGCGACCAAATGATATGTTGTTATTAGGATGACAACATTATTGAGATTAGGTCATTGTATGACATATACGTTGGTTGTCCTCTTAATTAAGGAGTGTGGAGACACTGGTATGTCATACAGGTGAAGTGTAGAAGTACATTTCACTGAACGTGACCATTTCCGGAACGCTCTACTATCGAGAGATGTTTCAAGTGGATATGGGTATAAGTTTGGCCCTCTGACCTGAGACCGCAACCTGTGACTAGCAAGCAACTCACTGTACTTTGGTACCGGACTATCTGAATTTCTAATTCAGTGACGGAAGGTCATTGGGTGCAGTCAAGTACTTGCGTAGTTAGTTGTGAGTCAAGATGGAATTGTTTCCTCCTGAAAACAGGAGATAATGTCTTGGAATTAATTTAGCAAAACCTTGGCCAGGATAATCCCAGTGAGGAGTTATGGGATATCTAAAGTTAATCACATAATGGATGTACTAATTATAGGGTTGACAGTGAGCTCTAAGTCATCCTGGCATTAGGAGTCAAAGGGATGAATTATACAGTAACCATAGTCTAGGATTCTAGAATATTTGCTTCGCATATATTCAGCCTATCCGGACATCGGGTACCATTGCTAGATGGTTACATCGATTAGTGTAGGAAGTCGTTCCTATACTACTGGCTTAGGTTCGAACCTATGAGGTCACACGCATAGAAGTTTCCTGATTGATTAAGAAGTTACTAATAAACTCAATTTGATTGAGTAATTGAGCTAAGGATTAGGCAAATTGAATTGGATTCAACTTTGGGCTCAATCAGAGTTTTGACCTGATTGGATTAGGTCAGAACCAAAAGGACTTAAGCTGATCAAATTAATTTTAAATTAATTTATTCTTAATTGGGGATTGATCTAATTGGATTAGGTCCAACAAAGTAATTAATTCAATTTGATTGAGTTTGGATGAGCCAAAAATTGAATTATATTCAATTTGAGCTTAATCAGGGTCTGACCTGATTAGATTGGGTTCAACCAAATTGCTTTGTTTTAATCTGGATTTGACCAAATTTGATTAGGTGCAACCTAAGAGGATTAGCCTCAGATGATGTGGTAATTAGTGGTGACATGGAATTAAATTTCATGAATTTTAAATAAACCAAAAATTTTGCATGGCGCATGGACCCATTGCTTGACACATGGCGACATTATTTGTTGTTTGAATTTGAATTCAAACATTAAGCAATATATTAAATGGTTTCATACGTCAAATAACTTTCCAAGCTGATGTGTGAACCTTTTAATCATTTAAATTCGAATTTCAAATGAAATATATGCGACAAGAGGAAGGAAAATTCTGCCGCATGGATTTCAAATTTCTCCCCTCTTGCACATGTGTTTAAAATTTGAATTTTGAATCAGATTTGGTTGAGATCTGATTTGGGTTATTCCTTTCCATTGCATGCGCCAACTAAAGGAGGTTTTCTGAAGATAAGTTTTGAATTTTGAATGAAAATTTGGAGGCCCTTAAAAGGGGTCAAACATGGGCACCGGCAACACATCCATTGCAGCCTTCTTCCTCACATGCCTCCTCCTCCTCTTCTTCTCCATTTTAGATAGGATTTTCAGGATGAATATCTAGAAGATTCAAGATCAGATCTGAGTCCTGTACTTTCCTTACAAACCTCATCTCCATCTGCTTCAAGACGATTGATCAAGAGTTGATTGAATCTCGGCGAGCAGATTTCAGCTTTCAAGTGTTCTGCAGCTGCTAGTACTGTTGCGGAAGAAGATCCTTCAGGGCTTCGCGTATACTTCTCGTAGAGGCCATTCGTGTGCGTGGCTGCGAAGTCAAGGATCGGATCCACAACTTTCATCCATCATAAAAAAGTATTAATCTAGCATTAATCATTTATTATGGTGTCAATGTCTAGGTCCGATTCCCCAAGGTTTTACCTTCTTTTGGGGCTCCTCATGGAGATATCTCCAGAATCCATTCGATGGATATTCGAAGATTAATTGGAATAGAGTTCTTATGTGTTCTTAATGTGCTGATTTCTAGATTTGATCTTTTAAGCATGCATGAATTAAATTGTTTGATTTATTTTTTTGCTGTGTTTTTGAAACTTAAAAAGAACTACGTGTGGCTTGACCCCTCTTGTGAAGGGGTACGTAGGCAACCTGATCAGGTTCAGCCATGATTTTCAAAAAAAAAAAAATTCAGCATGCTAAACACTGAAGAACCTAGGATGCACTTTCAATGTATATATGTATATATATGTATGTATATATGTGTTGCCCAAAGTGACAACCCAAGAGGGGGGGTGAATTGGGTTTTCTAAAAATTATGTTCCCTAATTTTTACTTTAAATTGAATGCAGCGGAATAATAAGATGTTATTTACTTAAGCTCTAGGCAATTACAAGTAAGGTAGTGGAAAATTAAGCTAGAGCAATTATACTATGGCTTTAGGGTGCAATTGATCTAAAATTAACTTATAGTTGTATGATCAATTTTAATCTATGTGTATGGTAAGGATGGAGTGGAAGCTAAGCAAATTCTAAACAATCACTTATAACTCTATAAAAAACAAAGCTAGAGATATTACATAATCAAGCATAAATGTAAGGCATGAAATACAAGAGATAAGGCATCACAAACACAAAGATGTATAGTGGTTCGGTGCACCCCAGCACCTACATCCACTCCCCAAGACCTCTTAGGAATTTCACTATTATCCCTCAGATTACAGTCGGTTGTTTTACAAGCTCACAACCCAACTTGTTGTTTTGCGAGATCACAACGAACTCGGTCGGTTTTCACAGGCTCACCGACTAGAACCAACCGATTGTTTTCACGGGCTCACAATCCAACCCAGTTGGTTTTCCCAAAGGCTCACCAACCACAACCTTACAACGATTGTTTTCCGGGTTCACTATCAACCCAGTTGGTTTTCCCAAAGGCTCACCAACCACAACCTTACAACGATTGTTTTCCGGGTTCACAATCAACCCAGTTGGTTTTCCCTAAGGCTCACCAACCACAACCTTACAAAGTTGGTTTTTTCTTTGGCTCACCAACAAATCTTAACCCCTTGATTCAATCCCTTGATTGAATCAAGTTACAAGATAATAGAGCAAGAGTTTAAATCAAATACAAGCTTCTCAAATAAGCAAATATAGCAAATATAAATAAGTAAAGTAAAGAGATGAAGCCCTCAAACAAATTTGTAGATGGAGGAACTCGGCTTCTTCTTTACTTGACCCTCTTCTGATTTTGCACGAAGTAGAGGATCACCGAGGCAGCACACGGATGGAGAAGAAGCTTTGGGATTCACTTGGATGCTCTTCTTCTCTCTATTTTACTTTGAATGGCCCTTTTGTGCTTATGGGAGATTTTCCTTGTAATCTCTTTGAAATCTCTTTCCTAAATGTTCTTTCCCACTTCCATCCCCTCTTCCCTAGCTCTCCTCTTGATTTTATAGCTTTAGAGGGAGTGAGAACAAAAATCTAGCCGTTAGAGACAAAAATAGAGCCGTTGGAATCAAGAAAAAACTAGCCGTTATGCCTCCCAGCGTGCTGGAGTCGACTCGGCTGAAGTAGGAGTCGACTCGGCTGAAACAGGAGTCACTTGTGAATAGTAGTCTGTCGGCACTGTA
Source organism: Phoenix dactylifera (assembly GCF_009389715.1). Classification (NCBI taxonomy): domain Eukaryota; kingdom Viridiplantae; phylum Streptophyta; class Magnoliopsida; order Arecales; family Arecaceae; genus Phoenix; species Phoenix dactylifera. The sequence goes on from NW_024069136.1 coordinate 13,051, forward strand.
GCTGGGAGTCGGCTCCGCACTGTAGCGCTGAAGTTGGAGTCGACTCGAGATCACTGTAGCGCTGAAAATCAACTCTCTGTTTTTTGTTTGTTCTCAGTCGGAGTCGACTCGTAAAGTTCCGGAGTCGACTCGAGCACTGTTCTTTGAAGCTCTAGAGTGCCAGAGTCGACTCGGAACTTCCAGGAGTCGACTCGAGGACTATTCTTTTGAATCTTTCTTTGAGTTTGCTCCTCCAACTTGAATCCTTTGAACTTGAAACTTGGGCCAATTAAGTATATCTTTCTTCCAACTTTTTGAGAGCTTTTGAGGCCTTCTTCTATTCTTCCAACTTGTTATGTTTCTAGCAAAATAAAAATAAATATCTTTCTTCTTGCAACATAAACATTAGTAATTATACTTCAAAGTTTTGTGATCATCAAAATCAATCTTTAACTCAATCTTTGGGTCATCAGTCTCCCCCTTTTTGATGATGACAAAACTTGGAGTATATGCAATATAAAATAGATTATGTTCTAGAACTAATGCATAACTAAGTTGCATGAAGTAGAAAATATGTATGTATCTTTAAAATATACTTCATGATAATGCTTTAGATTTAATCTTAACATAATCAATACATAAAACATTATGAGCATATACTCAGATATTTCTCCCCCTTTTTGACAACATCAAAAAGGTTGTAAGATAATGAAACATTAAGCACAAAGATAATGGTACTCAAATATTTTTTTTCTTTATAGTACTCTGATTTTCAGTTAATGCATGTCAAATTATTGCAAGAATATGAATCATATAACTCAAGGCAATAATGTCAGAACAAGATTAATTAGCATAGATCAGAGCCAATTAAGATGATTTCAGAGCAAATTATGATGAGAGCACATCGAATGTGATTCCAAGGATAGTTTTCAAATCAAGTGTAGGTGGAATCTTTTACAAGTTAGTTCAAGGAGTATCAAGACTGATATTCAAAAAGGCACGAATGGAAATCTAACCTCTCTTCAATAATAAGTATGAAAGCTTGTTCATTTAAGATCTTTTCCCCAATATATAAAGCTTGTTTATCAACATGAGAGCAATTTAATTAATTTTCAGAGTATAAGATCAAAACTTATATACTTGAAAAACATACCATCATGTTGGATCATTAGTTCTTAATAACTTCAAAGTTCTTTTATGATAATAAGAGCATTGGGGCACAAATACCAAAATATGGATTCAACACATTATTCTCCCCCTTTTTCATTAAGTTAGAGGCTCTTAAGATCAACTGTTTGAATTGCAATTTGGTTCATGATTTATTCATAAGATATATTAACCAAATAACAAGCCTCAAGGTGTATCATAAATTCTTTCTCTCTCCTTTAGTTATAGATTTATGCGATTAAGTTCCATAAAATTTCTTCTTCTGAAATTTTCTTTCTCCTCCTCAATTGATCATTCCATTTAAGAGTTTAAAATTTGAAGATAATGTTCAATAAAATTGTCAATCTCGAAAATATATTTTCTATAAGTTTCAGCTTATTTTCATAAGACTCAAGGTTTGAGATAAGACAATCTTTATAGAACTCATCTCAAAGTATAAACTTATTATATAATTAAAGCAAGTCTTGCAATATAAGGAGGTTCATCAAAATCAATCCATAAAATTCAAGGTATGCATCAAATTAAAGTAACTTTAGGATAAGATACTGAATATCTAAAGCTCCCCCTCAAAAAATGCATTCTTCTTTAATCATTCTTTTCTTTTGTTGAATTTCAGATTTTAATGATAAACGTGAATAAAACTAAAACTTTATGATATCAAGAATGTAGAGTGATCTAGAATTATTTAAAATTTATAGCAATCACTCTTTTTAATCTTTTAAGAACAAGTTATGCTTCCTCTTAATTTTTGGAAAAATGTACTGAAATATTAATCAGAAAATGATTCATTTGAAGCTCAAATTCTTTCAAAAGCATTTACATTTTCTTTCCTTTAAGAATCATTTGAGTGAGCTGAAATGTTTCTAGACTTAAGATCATTCACTCTTTTAATAATATATATATATATATTTTGATGGAAGTCTTTAATAATGTAGGAAAGAGAAAAACATATAGATGATCATTGAAGTATATATAGTTATAGAACTCAATTTCTTAATCATAGTTTTTCAGCAATGTATATATGAAGCACAATAAATCTTTTTAATATCAAAATAAAATTATATATTCAAAAAATATTTGTTTGCAATCAAGATCATTGAAAGACACATCATTTAGACTAATATTAGTACACTTTAATAATAAGAAAAGATATGTTTCGGATGCGTATCGAGACAATCAACCAAGGGGTCAAAATTAATTCTGTTTTTCTTATATTAAAATGTTCATTTAGAAATCATATTGAGTTATTCTCCTAAATGACGTGATCATTGAAGCATACAACTAAGGTTACAAAGATGTAATGATATAAGCATTTTTAAGTTAAGTTTAAGCTTTTATACAAAATCAGATTATGAAATTTCATAAGTATTTCCAAGAAGGCTTTCAAAATTATAATTTGAGATATGTATCTTCTACATTATAGCTCATCTTAATTTTGTTGGATTGCCCCACAGCGGCGCGACGTTCGCGGCGGAATCCGCATGCCGGGCCCGGTGCATCGCATATGCCGGAACAGGATCGGGTAGATTTCAAAATTTTTCTGAATCAAAATGATTCAGAACCCTTTTGAATTAAGATGGGGACTAAACTAAGATCTAATAATTAATTATGAATTCTTAAACTACTAGAAAATCAGAAATATAAAATTTCAAATGAAGATCTCATCTTCACCTTTGTGCGGGTAGAAGAACACCGCAACCGATGATCGTGGTTTGGTTCCTTGTAGCCGCACAAACGTCCGGCCTCTACAAGTATCCACACGAGGTTGCTGAAGATCAGAGATGGGGCTTCACCGGGGTGCTAGCTCCTTGCAAAAGCCTCTCTTGGATGTCGAAGAAGAAGGAAGAAGAAATCACAAGGATCCCACCTTGTGCAGCCTTCAAAAGGAAGAAGAAAACCCTTCACCTTTTTTTATTCTTTTCTCTCCCTATTTGCTGATTTAAAAATCCCAAAAATTCCTTCTTGCTGCCCCACGGCTGGGAGAAGTTCTTCTCATCAAACATGGGACGTGGGGCTCCCTTTTTATGGGGTTCAAAACCCTATGCGCCAGGAAACCTATTCCTAATAGGTTTCCTGGTGCCTTTCTTTATTGGCGGGCCCCTTGATTCTTGGAAAGAATCAAGGGGCGTTGGCTCCCAGCAAAGAAGGAGAGGGGGCCACGCCCCTCCTTGTCCTCTTGGCTGCCCCCTCTTGCCTATTTTGACCCCTCAAAATAAGGCATCAAGAGGGAGGCTCCAATAATAGGAAAAAGGCTGAATTTGGCAGGATTTTCAAGGACTCGATCTAGCCAACTTTTGACTAGGATTTGAGTCAAATTTCTTTGGGTCAGACCCAACATAATTTGACTCAATTCACTACCAGAAAACACGCGTATAGTGACGGGAAATTAGTGACGGACCGTTATCAGTTACTATTTGTGACGGATTAGTGACCGACAGAAATTTGGTCACCGTGGTGTAAACTTAGTGACCGTTTAGTGACAGACCGGTCACAGAATGCGCGGGTGGGATGGGCGCCAAACCTTAGTGACCATCATAGTGACGGGGTATCTGTCAGCAATATGATAACCAAAATTGCAACCAGACAGTGACAAATGCAGCCGTCACAAATATAGTAACCCTAGTATTTATAAATTTTTAAAAGATTATTTTTGGCAGTAACAGATTATTGACAAAAATTTCTGTCACCAAATTTAATTTTTAATTTCAAAAATATTAAAAATATTATTTTTGAGTAAACCTAAATTAAAAGAAAAGATAAAAGGAGGAATATCCAAAATGAAACTAAGTGTGCCCGCCGTTCCGCCCAAATTTCTTCGATAATCCAAATTCCAATCGCTCTCTATAAAACTCAAATTTCTTCTTCTCATTTGAAAATCTCATGGTGTCGGCCATGACCCATTTGCACCCCTATTGCAAGTTTCCTGCTTTATAGAATTTTTTTACCATGCTTTATAGTTCAAAAATATTTTTGCCTTGCAAGTCCCGTCCAATCAGCCTTATAAATAAAAAATAATTTGATATGAAATTTGGCTTGCAAACCGATTTAGCCCAAATCAGCCTTAGATATACAATTTGGCTTGCAAACCGACTTAACAAAAACCCTAACCTTTCCCTTCCCTTCCCTTCCCTCCCTCGCTGAGAGCAGCCGCCGAACCACCCCCACCACCCCCCCCCCGGTTCGGGACCCCAGCCTGGCGCATTACCGCCCCTGTAAACCTTCATCGGGGAGAAATCACCACCATCCGCCTGCTTGCAAAGCCGGTCGTCTCGACGCCCTTCGCATCCCCTCGTTCCGAACCCGCAGCCCGCTCAGACTCCCGCGGTAAGAACCTAACCCCCCCTCCTCCCTCCTCTTCTATGGCCATCTGGCGATTAGGTTTAGGGTTTTCTCTGATCCAGTTATCCAAGTTCTTCAGGCCGCCGTTGCCCTCTTCTTCTCATTCTTCGATCCGATCCAAACCAACCGGGCTTTATTCTTCCCCTTGATGTACTCTCAAACGTCAGTTCGAATCGCGAACAAGCGTTCAATTCACGATTTCAAATCTCGAGTTCTTGATCTTTGTGATCTTAGGGCGTTTGATCCCTTGATTTCTCGAGTTCTTCCCCACTCCCTCGCCCCCCCGGTTCGGGACCCCAGCCTGGCGCATTACCGCCCCTGTAAACCTTCATCGGGGAGAAATCACCACCATCCGCCTGCTTGCAAAGCCGGTCGTCTCGACGCCCTTCTTGTATCTCAGGGAATTCTGTCAATGGTTTGGGTTGAGGGAGCTGATAAGATTCAATACTCGAGTAGACTATGTTGGCATGGTGGGTTCTGCAGAGTCTGGCGACAAGATGAAGTGGATTGTTAGATCCAAAGAGAAGAAATGTGGAAAGGTTATGGAAGAGATTTTTGATGCAGTAGTTGTGGCCACTGGGCATTATTCTCAGCCAAGGATGCCAAACATCAAAGGTAGGTGCTAATTCTCTGACAGAAAGTTGACCTCTTTATCCTTTTTTTTTTCTTTTTTTTTTTGTATGGGGGCAAAAGAAACATTTTGAACATGATGTGATACACACTATTGCATTCATGGACTCAAAACTTAGTAGTGTAGATAACATAGGCCTTCTGGACTTTGGGATGATAATTAGCATTCTCAACTTCATATAGAACAAGGTCATTTGGTAACGGCGGGGAAATTTTATTTTTTTATTCAGTTTGTTTTCTAGGAGCTATTGCTTGGTACAATTGGTAAATGCTTGGGCTCTTGATAGAAAAGAAAAAGAAAAAAAAAGGCTAAAATCTAGGTCTACTCTTCTCTGTTTATCCCTCTGAGGATTCCAGATTGTCAAGACCATAACTAGTAGTAACATCTTTTTCTTTTTCTAGTTTTTTTCCTCGATATGGTACTATCGACATTGTTTTCTCTTGCAGGAATGGATGTTTGGACAAGGAAGCAAATACATAGCCATGTATACAGAGTTCCTGAGCCTCACCGTGATGAGGTTCGATAGATCTTTCTCAAGCTATGTATCATCTCCTCATCCTAATAGACATAGAAGACATTTCTCATAAATTATATATCATAAATTAGGAAAAATTGATGCATGACAATCATTACAAGATGGTAATTATTTCTTATAGCTATACAAGCCACAGAGGGAGAATTATTCCATGAATTCCGAGCAGTTACTAGAAACATTTTTCATTCTGTTCCAAATTGTACACAGGTGGTGGTAGTAGTTGGGAGTTCACTAAGCGGCCAAGACATATCATTGGAACTTGCAACGGTAGCAAAAGAAGTGCATATTAGTTCGAAATCTTTAGAAATCACGGAGGGCTTATCAAAGGTCATTTCCAAATATCAAAACCTACACCTACATTTACAGGTAAAAATACACAGGTTTGCCGAGTACACATTTAGCGTAAGCTCTTGATCATGTCAGTTAAGTGCTTGCAATGATGTCTATTACACCTTTCTACATACATACATACATACATACATACATACATACATATACATGCAATATATGTTGGTGATATGCTTCATGTGGTACAATCACTGTGTTGATGGCTAAGACTGTGTCATTGCAGATAGAGTCTCTTTGTGAAGATGGACAGGTTTTATTTGTTGATGGCTCCTCTGTGATTGCTGATTCTATCATTTACTGCACAGGGTCAGTTTCCTTTAATCCCATGGCATATTTAAACTCTATGCAATTTCTCAAAATATGGATCGATCATAACTTTGACCTGCCAATTTATGCGCCATCTAACAGCCATTTAGCAATGATGATGATCTTGTTATGTTCCTTTGCAGGTATTCCTATTCATTGCCGTTTCTTGACACTAAAGGAATGATTGTGGTAGATGATGATAGAGTGGGCCCTTTGTATGAGCATACATTCCCTCCATTACTTGCTCCATCTCTCTCTTTTTTTATGATTCATAAATATTATTGAGCTTGCTCATGTTTATCTCTTGTTTGATCCACCATAATGTTTTTCTCTTCTTTTAAATCAACTGGCAGGCAAAGTATTCAGCTGAATACTCCAAAAAATATGGTGATGCCTCCACCTCAGATGCTCCTCCACGTGATTATGACTTGTGGTTTGAGGCAACTGGTGTCCCAACTCATGGCCATGTCTATGGCTTTAGTCCCCTAGAGGATCTCACTGGAATTATTGGGCAATCATCATCTGCTTCCACCTCTACAAGTCAAGCTCCAGAGCTGTACACTCATGAAGACCTTCTACGTATTCTTGAGCAGGAAAAGAAAAAATGGCAAGAGGAGGTTCTTCAAAAGATGAGAGAAGAGATTGGCTTTGGACCAAGGCATGCAGATCGGGGGAGTAATGGTGATTCTGGTTCTGCTGATCATGCTTCATTATAATTGTTTTTGCCTTAGATGATAGGTCTTTGCATTCCTAGGAGGAATGAAATCTCTGTTGATCTTTATGACATATTTTTAGACTTTGATTTTGATGGATTCAGGACATGTTGATGCCAATTTTGAATGACATTTAAAATGACTTTTGCGTAATGTTGAATGACTTTGCTATTAATGATATTATTGTTATTATTATTATGTGCCAATCAATGTACCAAATGTACCAGGTTATTAGATTGTGATCGGTGACCAAATTTTGGTTACTAAATTGTTTACCAACTATTGTGACGAGCAGTCATAAACTTAGTGACAGGATTTTGGTCAATAAAAATTGATTTTGCTCAGCGCGTTTGTAACCAATTAGTGACCGTAAACTTATCACTAGGTCAGTGACGGGATTAATGACAAATGTAGTGACAAAATGTGTGACCATGTCTGTGACGACTAAATCTGTCACTAAAGGTCGTGACAGATTAGTGACCAAACTTGTGACCGCATTCTGTGACAAAATCAGTGACCAAGTTGCCTTCGTCACTAACTCCGCAACTGGATAGTGACGGGAAATACATAATTTCTTAAATATTTAATTCTTGAATTTGTAGCGGCTTAGTGACGGCGGTTCTGTCACGGAGGTTAGTGACGGGAATCGCCGCCGTCACGGAGAATTTAGCGACGCGTGTTTTTGTAACGAAGTCAGTGACGGGAGCTCCGGTCACAAATTCCATATTAGTAACCGGAAACACGGTATAGTGACGGGAATCTCCGTCACTATACGCGTGTTTTCTGGTAGTGATTAATCAGCAAAAGACTTAATTATAATCTAATTATAATTATTTAATTCTTCCATTTAACTCACTAACTCTTAGTGGGTTATTTTGTACATCAATCTTATTGACAATTGATATTGTGATTCCAAATCACAAATCGACTATCCTAATAATCAGAACCTCTAATGTGTGTGACCTCATAGGTTCTAATCTGACTGGTAATGAGACATATTGAGATCTCCATCTCAGTATCATTGAAAACTTCTTTCAATGGATTGGAACGATTCCAACTCTACTCATTAGGGTTTATCGATCATCAAGATAATCCCTATGAGTCCCACCATCCACCAGTGACACCTAGCAGCATGTAGTGGCTACCCAGCAGAATAGAATGATGAACCTCTAGGTGCAGTTGTCATGTGTTACAGTCCTTCTATCGTGGATCCCTACAAGACGGAGGTCATGGATAACTCGTCAAACCCCTTCGTCTGTCATATGTCAAAATTTATTCGACTTAAGTTCGAGAGTGGAAAACTCTTTCTCCACTGTGCATACTGCCCCGGCCGAGGTCTTACGAACTCAGTCTTATAAATCACATAGGATCTCTCCTTATCTATCAAGGTCGATAGATTCCATATAGGTGCATACCCTACTCCTACAGTAAACTTACTGCAGCCAATCTACACTGCATGGACCCATATGGCTAGAGACCATGTATGTGTGCAGTCAAACTACAATAACCTCACTGTGAGTAGCCGAAGCACCGCAGGTCAAAGGACTAGTCACACTACTGCAACATCAAGCAAGTCACTGACGAGTGGATAGACATCCAAGTGACTTCTTGTCTTGGTCACGCTCAGTACCCTTGTTCTCTAACAAGCACCTGCACTATCACTTCAGTGTCCCTACACTGTGGACTCAAGTCTCGTCCATCCAGAAGGAAAGTGATCTGTGCACTGATCGGATCGATCACCGTCCTCGTGATGATCCATTGATCAAGAGCATTTAGAAACTAATCACCAATGATACATGGCTCAAATTCTCAACTCTTGAGAATATGTATCATCATCTTATTAATTTCTTGGACGATTCATAGACACATAAACAATATGAATGAAAAGATGCCTTTTATTTATTCAATAATAAATAGTCAAGTACAAAATTATGTCCCTAGAATCAACAATGTGTCAGCCAAATTGGCTTCTAGGGCATACATCTAACAATCTCCCACTTGCACTAAAGCCAATTGGTCATATATCTTAGGCCCATCTTCTCAAGGTGGGCTTCAGTCTTTTGCTGACTCAGCTGCTTAGTGAACGGGTCTGCCACGTTATCCGCGGAGTCTACTCTCTGCACCTCTACATATTTCTTCTCAACATAGTCGCGTATGAGATGGAAGCGCCGCTCTATATGCTTAGACTTCTGATGAGACCTTGGCTCCTTAGCAAGGGCTATGGTGCCATTATTATCGCAGTAGAGTGTTATGGCAACTGATGTCATCACGTCCAACTCTGCAATGAATTTCTTGAACCAGAAGCCTTCCTTAGTAGCTTCAGAGGCGGCGATGTATTCGGCTTCTATAGTAGAATCAGTAATGATCGGTTGTTTAGAACTCTTCCAATTTACCGCACCACCATTGCACAAGAACACATATCCAGATATTGACTTCCTGTCATCGACATCAGTCATGAAGTCTGAATCTGTGTACCCTTCTACTTTTAACTCTGATGATCCTCCAAAAACCAAGAATAAATCTTTAGTTCTTCTCAAGTACTTAAGAATATTCTTCACAGCTGTCCAGTGTTCTTCACCTGGATTCGACTGATATCTGCTTGTGACACTCACAGCAAGAGCTATATCAGGTCGTGTACACAGCATGGCATACATGAGGCTTCCTATTGCCGATGCATAGGGAATCTTGCTCATGCGTTGAATCTCTTCAGATGTGTTGGGGCACATCTTCTTGGAGAGATGAATTCCATGCCTAAGGGGTAAGAGACCCCTCTTGGAGTTTTCCATGCTGAACCTCTTCAGCACCTCCTCTATGTACATTTTCTGTGACAGGCCAAGCATCCTTTTAGATCTATCTCTATAGACCTTTATTCCCAAAATATAGGATGCTTCCCCAAGGTCTTTCATGGAGAATTCTTTTGACAACCAGACCTTGACCGAGGTTAGCATGGGAATATCATTCCCAATCAGGAGAATGTCATCTACGTACAGTACGAGAAAAACGACAGCACTCCCACTAACCTTTTTGTAAACACACGGTTCCTCTTCATTTTTGATGAAATCAAACGTTTTGATTGCTTCATTGAAACGAGTGTTCCAACTCCGAGATGCTTGCTTTAGTCCATAGATGGACCTTTGCAGCTTGCAGACCTTGTGATCTCCATCACTGGAAGTGAAACCCAAAGGCTGTTCCATATAGATATCTTCATCAAGATATCCATTCAGGAAAGCAGTTTTCACATCCATCTGCCAGATTTCATAATCATGAAATGCTGCAATGGCAAGCAATGTTCGGATGGATTTTAGCATGGCTACAGGTGAAAAGGTCTCCTGATAGTAAATGCCTTCGCGCTGACTATACCCTTTCGCCACAAGCCTTGCCTTATAGGTCTCTACCTCTCCATCCGAACCTATTTTCCTTTTGTAGATCCATTTGCATCCAATAGGTACAATACCTTCTGGTGGGTCTACTAAGGTCCAGACTTGGTTGGAATGCATGGAGTCTATCTCTGACTTCATAGCTTCCAGCCATTTCTCGGAATCGATATTAGATATCGCCTCGTTGTAGGTTTTGGGATCCTGTATGTGATCCCTATCTCCCACTAGGAACATTTCCTCGGTATCCTCTTCTAGTATACCTAAGTATCTATCGGGAGGATGGGAGACCCTACTAGATCTACGAGGTGGTCGAGGGACATCGTGTACTGGCTCCTTATGAATAGGTTCTATAGGATCCATGACTCGTTGCTTTTCAGAGACTTTCTCTTCAAGCTCAATTTTCCTCCCACTGCCTCTATCAAGGATAAACTGATTTTCCAAGAAGATGGCATGACGGCTCACAAACACATTGTGATCCTCTGAGACGTAAAAATTGTATCCTTATGACTCTTTAGGATATCCTATAAAACGAGCACTTATGGTCCTAGCCTCTAACTTGTCTGCCTGTAGTCTCTTGACGTGGGCCGGACATCCCCAAATTTTGAGATGACCCAGACTTGGTTTCTTACCATGCCATATCTCATACGGTGTGGTAGGAACGGATTTAGAGGAAACTCTATTCAATAAATAAATCGCTGTGAGTAAGGCATCTCCCTAAAGGAACATAGGTAAATCAGTGAAGCTCATCATGGACCTGACCATATCCAATAGGGTCCGATTTCTCCTCTCTGACACCCCGTTGAGTTGAGGTGTACCTGGAGGTGTCCATTGTGAGACTATGCCGTTTTCTTTGAGATAGTCCCGGAATTCCCCACTAAGGTATTCTCCTCCTCGATCTGATCGAAGAGCCTTAAGAGGTTTTCCAGTTTGTTTTTCTACTTCATTCTTGAACTCTTTGAACTTTTCAAAAGACTCAGACTTGTGTCTCATAAGATACACATACCCATACCGTGAATAATCATCGGTAAAGGTAATGAAGTAAGAATATCGTCCCCTGGCTAGCACATCGAATGGGCCACATACATCTGTATGTACTAGGGTAAGTATTTCAGTGGTCCTCTCCCCATGTCCTACAAAGGGCAGTCTAGCCATCTTTTCTTGAAGACAGGACTCGCAAACTGGATATGACTCGAAAGTTAATGAGCCGAGAAACCCATCTTTATCCATTTTGTTTATTCTGTCTTCTCCAATATGGCCAAGCCTGAGGTGCCACAAATATCTTTGGTTTATCTCATCTCTGGATCTTTTGGATCCTTTGGCACTCACATCTTGCTCGGTAACATTCACAGATACATCCATATGTAAATGATAGAGACTGTCAATCATGAAACCACGTGCGACTATTTTATTTCTTAAATAAATAGAACAGCAGTCTTTGTCAAATGTAAAAACATGACCTTCCTGTGCTAGACATGAAACAGAAATCAAATTTCTGCTAGCAGCAGGTACATAATAGCAGTCTCTAAGTATTAAACTAAATCCAGACGGTAGTCGCAGATGGTAGGTGCCCACAGCCACAGCAGCAACTTTTGCCCCGTTGCCAACCCGAAGGGTTACCGCACCTTCCGCCAGCCTTCTACTTTCCTTTAGACCTTGCATGGTAGTGCACAAATGAGCACTAGAACCAGAATCTATAACCCAACTAGAAGTAGAAGAAACCGTTAGATTAGTTTCAATTATGAGCAAGTCTATACCTTCTGAAGGTGTGTCACCTTTCTTGTTCTTCAGGCTCTCGAGGTATGAAGGACAGTTTCTCTTCCAGTGGCCTTCGACATTGCAGTGGAAACATTTTCCTTTGTCGTTAGCCTTTTTCTTTTGAACTTCCTTCTTTGGCTTCTTGTCCTTCTTCTGCTTCTTAGCAGGCTTCTTTTTCTTCCAAGTAGACTTTCTCTTGGAACCAGAAGTCAACTCAGCAGCAAGGACATTGCCCCTTGAACCTTTCAAGGCTCCCTCAGCAGTTACCAACATGTTGATTAGTTCAGTCTTAGTGCATTCAATCTTATTCATGTGGTAGTTTACTATAAACTGACCAAATGAATCAGGAAGTGACTGTAGGATCAAATCCACTTGTAATTCCTTGTGCATGTCCATACCGAGCTTCTCAAGCTCCTCTAGGTCCTTGATCATGGTCAGACCGTGATCATGGACAGACTGCCCTTCGCGCATCTTCGCTTTGAAGAGCCTCTTGGACACTTCAAAACGAGCTGTGCGACTCTGCTCACCATACAACTCTTGCAGGTGTGCCAGTATGTCCCTAGCAGTCTTCATATTTTCATGCTAGCATTGGAGTTCATTAGACATGGATGCCATCATATAGCATTTTACTCTAATGTCATCATCCAACCACTTTTTATGCATCTCACGCTGAACATCAGTAGGACGTGTTGGTAGTGTGGGGATATCTGAATCGAGTATGTAGCCTATTTTCTCACAGTCCAAAACAATTTTGAGATTTCTAAGCCAGTCCTTGTAATTGGTTCCGGTCAGTCGGTTGGTCTCAAGAATACGGGTCAAAGGGTTTGAAGCCGACATTGTATCTGCAGAGAGTAAAGATTCTAGTTAGACTTTTGTACTTGATCCTAATCTGTTCTAAGGTCTTTTAGAACAAATGTAACTCCCACTATTTTCTCGAATCCCTCACACTCCCCTGGTAGGGAAACGGAAATCCCACACGACTAGGATTTCTAGTGGGTACTGCGGTCCCACCAATTTACATGCCACCTCACCTAACAGTTATTGGTGACACATAGATTGATGAATGTACAACTCTTGTACAATGCTTCTCAAGCATGTTGCAGTGTAACTTGGTCTCTAAGCCATGAAAACCTCACCTAACAGTTATTGGTCCCATTTCTTAGTTAAGTCAGACCCACCGTATAACCGTAGGAATAAAGTCGTCATTGGGTCCTCACCTAACAGTTATTGGTGCCCAACCCCACCTTTACCCTACAACATCTCATGTCTATAGAGAGGTCCAGCCCCCCGATGCAACTTGACCACTGTGTCCAGCCGAGACAAATCAACATCAGAAAGACCTTAGCAGCTCTACTACAGTGGAAGACCTATTGACTTAATATTGGTTAATCAGGTCTTAGTGTTTGCAACTTGAGCTCTTCATAAGAGGTAATCGAACAATTGGCCAGGTAAGCAGGTGGGAGGCTCCCCTTACTCAGAGAGTAAGGTCCTAATTAAGTAACCACCTTTCATGCTTTCCTAGACACCAATTAGATCAATTAATCTAATATGACTTGCTCATATCGGTTCACTCTCGACTTGATTGAGGAGGTTTTGATTTAGGTCTCAATTGGGTTTGCTACATCACATGTAAACCTATCTACCCGACTCTCATTCACATCACATGCAAACGGTACATCACAGGCAGTTATAATCGCAGCATCAAATTAAAGCTAAACTTTAACTAGGTGATGATCATGGATTCTAATTAGGTCGTATTACAAGCACATGCACATCAATCGATCAAGTGGTCTTCAACTCTTGAATTGGTTCCAAGCCTCCTTGATTCGATCCTTGATCAACTCTTGATCCCATCGCCATCAACTGCTTAGATCACCTTTCATCTCATGCCTTTGCTTCAACTTGATCGTTGATGTACATCACATCACAGAAATACAACCAGATGTAAAATAAAAATAAAATAAATTACATCTCCTTTTAGGAGGCACGCAGGCCTCTCAAAATATAAAATAAGATGCATGCAAGCATCTACAAAATTACATGACATTACAGATCACATCGCAGGTCATTACATTCGATACCAAAAGGGTTTGAATCCTATGATCATCACCACATGCATCTCATGCATGATTTTATCTAATCTGATTTTAATTTTATTATGCAACCATCTGAGATCCAGATCATGCAATACCTTAATTTTAAACATCATAATCATATCATAATTTTAAAACTAACATCGCATGATCGATCTAACAAAATCAGCATGCTGAAAATTTTCAGCAACACAAAATTTCAGCACGCAGAATTTTTCAGCATGCATAATAATTAAAAAATCAGAACTAATTCATAATTAATTAACTATTATCTTAATTGGATCCCCAAAACCATGGCTCTGATACCACTGTTGGATTGCCCCACAGCGGCGCGACGTTCGCGGCGGAATCCGCATGCCGGGCCCGGTGCATCGCATACGCCGGAACAGGATCGGGTAGATTTCAAAATTTTTCTGAATCAAAACGATTCAGAACCCTTTTGAATTAAGATGGGGACTAAACTAAGATCTAATAATTAATTATGAATTGTTAAACTACTAGAAAATCAGAAATATAAAATTTCAAATGAAGATCTCATCTTCACCTTTGTGCGGGTAGAAGAACACCGCAACCGATGATCGTGGTTTGGTTCCTTGTAGCCGCACAAACGTCCGGCCTCTACAAGTATCCACATGAGGTTGCTGAAGATCAGAGATGGGGCTTCACCGGGGTGCTAGCTCCTTGCAAAAGCCTCTCTTGGATGTCGAAGAAGAAGGAAGAAGAAATCACAAGGATCCCACCTTGTGCAGCCTTCAAAAGGAAGAAGAAAACCCTTCACCTTTTTTTATTCTTTTCTCTCCCTATTTGCTGATTTAAAAATCCCAAAAATTCCTTCTTGCTGCCCCACGGCTGGGAGAAGTTCTTCTCATCAAACATGGGACGTGGGGCTCCCTTTTTATGGGGTTCAAAACCCTATGCGCCAGGAAACCTATTCCTAATAGGTTTCCTGGTGCCTTTCTTTATTGGCGGGCCCCTTGATTCTTGGAAAGAATCAAGGGGCGTTGGCTCCCAGCAAAGAAGGAGAGGGGGCCACGCCCCTCCTTGTCCTCTTGGCTGCCCCCTCTTGCCTATTTTGACCCCTCAAAATAAGGCATCAAGAGGGAGGCTCCAATAATAGGAAAAAGGCTGAATTTGGCAGGATTTTCAAGGACTCGATCTAGCCAACTTTTGACTAGGATTTGAGTCAAATTTCTTTGGGTCAGACCCAACATAATTTGACTCAATTAATCAGCAAAAGACTTAATTATAATCTAATTATAATTATTTAATTCTTCCATTTAACTCACTAACTCTTAGTGGGTTATTTTGTACATCAATCTTATTGACAATTGACATTGTGATTCCAAATCACAAATCGACAATCCTAATAATCAGAACCTCTAATGTGTGTGACCTCATAGGTTCTAATCTGACTGGTAATGAGACATATTGAGATCTCCATCTCAGTATCATTGAAAACTCCTTTCAATGGGTTGGAACGATTCCAACTCTACTCATTAGGGTTTATCGATCATCAAGATAATCCCTATGAGTCCCACCATCCACCAGTGACACCTAGCAGCATGTAGTGGCTACCCAGCAGAATAGAATGATGAACCTCTAGGTGCAGTTGTCATGTGTTACAGTCCTTCTATCGTGGATCCCTACAAGACGGAGGTCATGGATAACTCGTCAAACCCCTTCGTCTGTCATATGTCAAAATTTATTCGACTTAAGTTCGAGAGTGGAAAACTCTTTCTCCACTGTGCATACTGCCCCGGCCGAGGTCTTACGAACTCAGTCTTATAAATCACATAGGATCTCTCCTTATCTATCAAGGTCGATAGATTCCATATAGGTGCATACCCTACTCCTACAGTAAACTTACTGCAGCCAATCTACACTGCATGGACCCATATGGCTAGAGACCATGTATGTGTGCAGTCAAACTACAATAACCTCACTGTGAGTAGCCGAAGCACCGCAGGTCAAAGGACCAGTCACACTACTGCAACATCAAGCAAGTCACTGACGAGTGGATAGACATCCAAGTGACTTCTTGTCTTGGTCACGCTCAGTACCCTTGTTCTCTAACAAGCACCTGCACTATCACTTCAGTGTCCCTACACTGTGGACTCAAGTCTCGTCCATCCAGAAGGAAAGTGATCTGTGCACTGATCGGATCGATCACCGTCCTCGTGATGATCCATTGATCAAGAGCATTTAGAAACTAATCACCAATGATACATGGCTCAAATTCTCAACTCTTGAGAATATGTATCATCATCTTATTAATTTCTTGGACGATTCATAGACACATAAACAATATGAATGAAAAGATGCCTTTTATTTATTCAATAATAAATAGTCAAGTACAAAATTATGTCCCTAGAATCAACAATGTGTCAGCCAAATTGGCTTCTAGGGCATACATCTAACAAATTTACTAAGATTGAAAACACATATTTCAATAACATTAGAGCACTTTCAGAATATTTGTATTTAATTTTGAGTTTTGATACAAAATGGAGGATATTTTAACAAGTATTAGGATATTATGTATCAAAGTTAGGTAAGTAGAAAGATCAAGATTAATTCATTTTGCCTAAATAGAGATATCTTTCTCTTCTCCTTTTTACAAATTTATTTAACTTTTAGATTTTAAAGATGATTGTGAACGACAAATCTGAAATTTCTTTTCAATAATACCCAAAAATTTATGCAGTATTTCAAACATTCAATCAAATTATTTAAGCAGGGAGCATTACAAAATATTGAGAACCCATAATTCAAAACATCATTCCACATGCAACATATATTATGTGTTAAGTCATGCATTAGAATATTAAGAGTAAGCATGTCAAGGATCAAAATCAAATCTCTTCAAATAAACTCCCCCTATTTAATTATAATCTTGCACTGATTTCATCCTTAAGGTGTGTTTCTAAGTCACTAAAAATTTGAATTGATTCTTCTTATATATTTTCATTTACTTTATCTTTCTTTTTTACTTTCTTATGCTCTATACTCTATTTGCTCCCTATCCGGTGGAGTTGGAAGGGGCACGAGGTACTACCACTAGCCTCCCTCTTGTGCCGTCCCTAATATACCCTACACCGAATAGTTGGGTCAAATAGTGCCGGGTACTACCACTAGCCTCCCCATTGGCACCATCACTATGATGAGCAATATAGAAAATTTATAAAGTTCACTTCAAACTCTCCCTGTTTAAGTGTAATTAATTACGAATTTTATCCCTTCCAAATGTGCCGAATATATTATGCTTGTTTTGCTTTTCCTTAAGATTGGAGTATTTGCCTTTGCTTAGATTTTACATCTCTTGAATAATATCCATTTTCTTTTTTCTTTATCTCTCTCTTTTTGTTATTCTCAAGTAATTTACATGAAAGAGTAGAATAAAGAACTAATCTTATGTATCATATAGATGTATATCATGCAAACAACATTTTCATTGTGCTCAAGGATTCATAATTTCTTACAAGTTATTTTAAATCAAAATTTTAAGCATAAACTTGTGTATTTCATGGTTATGACATAGGCAAAGATATATTTTAGTTTGGGCAAACCATGAAACAATTTCTAAAAGTATGAGTCAATCAATATATATATATATAGACATGATATCAAAAATTTATAATTAAAGACCTTAATCATGCCATAATAAGATTTAAGTTATTGACTTTGCTCAGCTGATTTATAAGAGAGGTATCTAAAATTACCTATTCATTCTATATTCTTCAAGCCAAATACCTACTAGATTTCTTATGTACGAACTTTTGGCTGAAGGAGGTCCTCTCTCTTGTTTGCATGTGAATGTTTATTGTATCTTACATGGAGATATCCTTCAAGTTGAAATCTCTCATTTTCTTGCTCAAGGATCCTGCATTATTAACAAACTCCTTTTCTTTCTTGAAAGAAAGTCATTAGTTTCTTCAAGATACAAAACATTCATCCAACATATATATATATTTTTTTTAACTAGATGACTCAATATAAGATATGACAATAGTTGCATGTTGAGTCACTTTACTCAAGAGATTGCCAAATATAAGCAAGCACATATCACTTGAACTAAAGAGATAGTTTCATTAATCAAGATGGTTCAAAGACAAGCATGTGAAGCAATAGGAAGATTTATCAAGGTCAAATCAATTTTTATTTTCAGAATCAATTGAGCTTAGATTCTATTTGCTTAAGATAATTATTAATAAGACATGTTAGCTAAGTTTTAATCAACTTTATCTTAAACAGTTGTTTCTATCAAAATTCTGATTATGATTTATTTGTTATCAATAAAATATGATTCATTAAAGTTAGATTGAAGTCTTGCACAAGGTCACATAATGAGCATACAATCTGGTCTACTAGCTGCATGATAAAATAATTATTCTATCATGCTTCAATACAGCTTTAAAACAATAGATCTACTTTGCTCATCCTTTTCAAATTCTACAAGATGGGGTCATAGACATACCTTCTTCATGCCAATCTTCTATAAGAGTTTTCTTGTGGACTAACTTTGGTCAATGAAGATCCCCTTTCTTGTTTGTCTTAATTTGGAGTTTGAGAGAAGATGTTAATTCATTCATCATACATATTTTAAACTCACCTTACATGAGCTAAGTAAAATCTTCATATAACTCTTCATTAGTAGAACCAAAAATGATGTCATCAATGCATACTTTGAGCAAATAAGATATCACAAATTCTTCTTTTTGATGTATAGATTTATCACTATTACTTTCTATCAAAAAGGTTACTTAAGCTTTTATATCATGCTTTTGATGCTTGTTCCAAATTATATATTGCTTTAACATATTTGTAATGAGTGTTTTCAAATATGGTGGTTATTTAACATAGATCTCCTTTTTAATGAAATAACCACATAGGAGTGCATTCTATACATTCATTTGACAGAATATAAAGCTCATGAAGCAAGCAAATGATAATGGTGATCTTTACTTCTAATCATGCAAGGATTTCATCAAGATCTAATTCATCTTTTCTTGATTGAATCTTTTAGTAGTCACCAATTTTTCTTCATTAAGTGCATTTTTGAAAACTCAATTTGGTTCTAATTATTAACAAGTTTTCCGATTTTATCGGCAAGATTTCAAATTCTCTCTCTTTTTAAAAAATGATTTAGTTTAATTTGACCAATTATAATCTTGCTCATTCTTCTTAAGGTGTTTTAGTTTTAGATTGTTATATGCAAGCAAAAAGATTAACATATACACATATAATCTGATTTTAGTGACTTGATGAAAGATCATTAGTCTCATAAAGAATAAAATGAATTGATATTTCTACAACTAGGATCTTTTCATTGAATATTCTATATGCATTGCTTGATGAATGATATCCAAAGATAGAAGTATCTTTATCAGATTTGGCATTATTTTCAAAAGAACATATCAAGCATAACGTGTATGACTGAAAAATATGAAAGATATGCAATGGTTCATTTTCCATTTTTCAGAAGATCAAAAGGAGTTTTCATCAAAAAATAGATCTAATAGAAATCATATGTATGACAAGCAGTGATGATAGCTTTTAAAAATTATTTAAGTAGATGACTATCATACACAATTGTCTTTTTCATTTCTTCAAGAATTCTATTAACCCTATTTTACTTAAGGTGTCCTTAGTGCTGAAATAATTAATTTCTGTATAAACTTTATCAGGATTTTGGTTTTCAACACTGTGCCATGATACCTTCACAGTTTGGAAACCTTTATCATTTGAAACACTTTTACAAGATTTAGCAAATACAGAAAATATTTCAATTTTATTTGCCAAGAACAAATCCAATGTAAGCTTTTGAAAACTTAGTGATGGAAACAACATCTTTAGATTTAGAAATTGATTCTTGTTTGTTTCCTTAGTTAACATGCATAGCAAACTTTGACCTTTCAGAAGATAATCTAAGTAAGGCAATGGCAAGGTCTTTTGAGATTAAGTACATACTAGCATGAGTTGATTTTATATGCCAAAGATGGTTTCTTTAATCTTGGTATTCATAGTGCATATATTCAAAAGCATACCAAGTACACATTATCATATCTATGATCAATAAACAATAATGCCATGGATAAAAACTCTCAATCAAGCATATAGAGAATTCATAGAGTTATTCTTAATAAATTGATTAATCATTTAGCAACTTATCCAATAGTGAGTAAAGCATACTATAAAATGAAGTGATTTGATTATATTTTCAAAAGTATTATCACAAAATTGATCAATACTTGCAATTCAAATTTTAATCAAATACTAAAGCAAAAATAATGATGAGATGCAAGGATTACTGATTTCATTATTATTATTTTTGTTAATAACTTTTCATAAGTATATTATAAGTTTCTTTTGTTCCATGGGTATCTTGGCACATCTATGTCTACATCCTCATATTTTTATTTTGGGTACCCAAGCTTGCTTGGGTCCTTGAGAGTTAGGACATATGGTTCCTTTTGGAACCCAAATCTGTTTAATAGTAATAACTTTACCATTTGATTTAATTGTGTTAGAACGATGGGAAAAGTTGTTATGCCCATTCTTTTTATGTTTGA
The DNA here is from genome assembly GCF_009389715.1 of Phoenix dactylifera. Lineage (NCBI taxonomy): Eukaryota > Viridiplantae > Streptophyta > Magnoliopsida > Arecales > Arecaceae > Phoenix > Phoenix dactylifera. Next base: position 33,863 of record NW_024069136.1, read on the forward strand.
AATAAGTTATCTTATTTAATGGTTTGCTTGGTGAATTGATAACCTTTTTCTCTAGAGATTTATTGTTAAGTAAAGGAGTCAAGCCAAGTTTTGATTTATCATAAGCAACATATTGGCTTTCAAACATCATTTTTAATCATTCTGAACTTACGGTGAATTTGTTAATAAAAAATTTTAATTGATTAATTTCTTTACTTAAGTTTTGATTTTCTTTAATTAAGCTATGATTTTTCTGAATCAATTCTTCTGAAAATGATCTTAAGCTTTTATTTTCAGAATTTAGTTTGTCTTGTATTTCAGCAATAGAATTTCTTTCTTTTGAAATTTCCAAATTTAGCTTTTTAAGATTTTTATTTTTCATAGCTAATTTTCTACATTCACCATACAACTCATGAAAAGCATTTAAAAGTTCATCATAAGAAAATTCTTCATGAAATTCATTTGGTGTAAAATTAGATTCAGATTTTACCTTATCTTCTTGTGCCATAAAGCAAAAGTTAGTTACCTCTTGTGGTTCCTTGGAGCTAATATCATCATTGTTGCTCCTAGCTTTTATTTCCTTGCTTGACTCTTCCTTGGTCAAAACTTTCTTCCTTTTTATCTCTTTCTTTCTTTCTTCTTGCTTCCTCTTCTTCTTTGTCTTTAGGAAGCTTTTGAATTTTTTTGTTGTTCTTTCTTCCTCGAGTCGACTCGGGTTTACTTAGAGTCGACTCGACTGACTTGCGAGTCGACTCGAGATCTTCAGGAGACGTCTCGTTCTCAGAGGCCTAAAAGATGATTCTCTGTCTTTTGAACTGTTCTGCCTTGGAGTCGACTCGGGCCTTGTTGGAGTCGACTCGGCTAACTTGGGAGTCGACTCTAAAATACTTGGAGTCGACTCGTTCACAGGATCTCCAAAACTAAGTCTCTGTTTTTCTCTAGGAGTCGACTCGGACAACCTGGGAGTCGACTCGGCTGAGGTGGGAGTTTCAACACCTTTCTCTGCAGTCTCATTGTTAGTATGTAATTGAAGCACATGTGAGCTAATCTGAGATTTATCATAAATATTTTCTAAAGTATCCCAGATCTTCTTAGCAGATAAGCATGCAGAAATTTCATTAAACTTCGTTTCATGAATAGCACAATATAATATGTTCATAGCATTAGCATTCAATTGTGCTAAGTCCTTTTCATTAATAATTTGAGAGAGTGTGTGAAGGTCATTTATTATGATTTTCCATAAATAATAGTTTTGTGATTGAATAAAAATGTGCATGCGTGCTTTCCAATATGTGTAATTTATGCCATTAAATAGTGGAGGTCTATCAATTAACTGTCCCTCTCCTAGAAAACTATCTATTTGAGTTGTCATGATCTTTGGCTCTTGTCGGTTAAGACTATAATTAATAAAAGAGCACCTGCTCTGATACCACTTGTTGCCCAAGGTGACAATCCAAGAGGGGGGGTGAATTGGGTTTTCTAAAAATTATGTTCCCTAATTTTTACTTTAAATTGAATGCAGCGGAATAATAAGATGTTATTTACTTAAGCTCTAGGCAATTACAAGTAAGGCAGTGGAAAATTAAGCTAGAGCAATTATACTATGGCTTTAGGGTGCAATTGATCTAAAATTAACTTATAGTTGTATGATCAATTTTAATCTATGTGTATGGTAAGGATGGAGTGGAAGCTAAGCAAATTCTAAACAATCACTTATAACTCTATAGAAAACAAAGCTAGAGATATTACACAATCAAGCATGAATGTAAGGCATGAAATACAAGAGATAAGTGTTGCCCAGTAGATACAACCCAAGAGGGGGGGTGAATTGGGTCTTTTAAAACTTTTAAGCTACTTCTAACACTTTTCAATTAATTATGCTAAGTTGTATAGTTGCACAGTGGAATTTAAACTTAGCAATAGGTTGATTTATCGAATGAGACTTGATTAAGTAAATTGAATATGCTTGCAACTAAAGGATGCGCGGATAAGAGTTAAGCAGGCAATTTATCTAGGTAAGTAAGTGAGCAAGATAGACAATGACAAGAAGCATCACAAACACAACAAATATATAGTGGTTCGGTGCACCCCAGCACCTACATCCACTCCCCAAGACCTCTTGGAAATTTCACTATAATCCTACAGATTACAGCCGGTTGTTTTCCAAGCTCACAACCAAACTTGTTGTTTTACGAGCTCACAACGAACTCGGTCGGTTTTCCCTGGCTCACCGACTAGAACCGCCCCGATTGTTTTTCCGGGATCACAATCGAACCCTTACACACGTTGGTTTTACACTCGGCTCACCAACCAACCTCAATACCCTTGATTCAATCCCCCGATTGAACCAAGTAAAGACCAGGTGAAAATAAAAGGTACAAACAGAAAACACAGCTTCTCAAAACGCAGATAAATAACAATATAAACAGAAGAAAAGTTAGAAGCCCTCAAACACGTTTGAGTTGGAGTTGAGTGGGGCTTCTCGAACTTCGGGTCTCCTCTTGAATGTGTGGTCGACTTGAATGCAGGAGGAGGCTTCTTTAATTGCTGGGAAGAGGAAGTTGGATGGAGCTAATGCCGCTCTTCCCTCTTTTCGTTGAAGAACAGGTTGCAGAGATTGAATGCTTGATTACTTTGAGTGGAATAGTTGTTCTCTACTTTGCTACAGTCCTCTGTGGCTATTTAAACCAACCCCCACGGAAACTAGCCGTTAGAGACCTTTTTCTGCCCGTTCTGCACACTCTGCACAGCCTGACAATATGTCCGTTGGTGGGTTGGAGTCGACTCGCGCGATCAGGAGTCGACTCGGCTGTAGCGGGAGTCGACTCATGCTTTTCTGGAGTCGACTCGGCAACTGTTTCGGATTTGAATTAAAGTAGCCTCTTCGACTGGGAGTCGACTCGTCTTGACCCGGAGTCGACTCGCCAACTTCTGGAGCTGACTTGGCATTTTCGGAGTCGGCTCATCCCATGAAGTCCACGAAGCCAATTTTCAACTTGGCCAACTCGAGTCGACTCGACTGTCCTGGGAGTCGACTCGGCGCTCAGAGCCCAAACTCCCGATCTTCTGTCTTTTGGCTCGTCCAGTCTTGGAGTCGACTCGAACTTCTCCGGAGTCGACTCGGCTCTCAGTTTCCGAAACTAAGTCTTCTGCCCTTTTGGTGTACCGCTGCCTTGGAGTCGACTCGAGCTTTCTAGGAGTTGACTCGGCTCTCAGACACAGCAGGTTGGTCTTCTGTCTTCTTTGGGGTCGCGGTGTCTAGGAGTCGACTCGCGTATTGCGGGAGTCGACTCGAATCTCAGAGTCCGAAAAACGTTCTCTGACTTTTTCCTTGTGTTCCTCTGAGAGTCGACTCTAGCTTCCTTTGAAGTCGACCTGCCAACCATCGGAGTCGACTCGAGTTCCTCAGGAGTCGACTCGGCTCTCAGGGTCCAAAATAGCTTCTCTGTGTTTCTGCCTTGTTACTCCCTAGAGTCGACTCGTACTATCCAGGAGTCGACTCGAGGACTATTCTTTTGGATTTTCCTTTGAATTTGCTCTTCCAACTTGAGTCCTTTGAACTTGAAACTTGGGCCAATGAAGTGTAACTTTCTTCCAACTTTTCTTGAGAGCTTTGGAGGCCTTCTTGTGTTCTTCCAACTTGCTATGTTCCTTGCAAAATAAGTATCTTTCTCCTTGCAACACAAACATTAGTATTTATACTTCAAGGTTTTGTGATCATCAAAATCAATCTTTAAATCAATCTTTGGGTCATCAATAAGGCATCACAAACACAAAGATGTATAGTGGTTCGGTGCACCCCAGCACCTACATCCACTCCCCAATACCTCTTGGGAATTTCACTATAATCCCTCAGATTACAGTCGGTTGTTTTACAAGCTCACAACCCAACTTGTTGTTTTACGAGATCACAACGAACTCGGTCGGTTTTCACAGGCTCACCGACTAGAACCAACCGATTATTTTCACGGGCTCACAATCCAACCCAGTTGGTTTTCCCAAAGGCTCACCAACCACAACCTTACAACGATTGTTTTCCGGGTTCACAATCAACCTAATTGGTTTTCCCAAAGGCTCACCAACCACAACCTTACAACGATTGTTTTCCGGGTTCACAATCAACCCAGTTGGTTTTTCCTAAGGCTCACCAACCACAACCTTACAAAGTTGGTTTTTTCTTTGGCTCACCAACAAACCTTAACCCCTTGATTCAATCCCTTGATTGAATCAAGTTACAAGATAATAGAGCAAGAGTTTAAATCAAATACAAGCTTCTCAAATAAGCAAATATAGCAAATATAAATAAGTAAAGTAAAGAGATGAAGCCCTCAAACAAATTTGTAGATGGAGGAACTCGGCTTCTTCTTTACTTGACCCTCTTCTGATTTTGCATGAAGTAGAGGATCACCGAGGCAGCACACGGATGGAGAGGAAGCTTTGGGATTCACTTGGATGCTCTTCTTCTCTCTATTTTACTTTGAATGGCCCTTTTGTGCTTATGGGAGATTTTCCTTGTAATCTCTTTGAAATCTCTTTCCTAAATGTTCTTTCCCATTTCCATCCCCTCTTCCCTAGCTCTCCTCTTGATTTTATAGCTTTAGAGGGAGTGAGAACAAAAATCTAGCCGTTAGAGACAAAAATAGAGCCGTTGGAATCAAGAAAAAACTAGCCGTTATGCCTCCCAGCGTGCTGGAGTCGACTCGGCTGAAGTAGGAGTCGACTCGGCTGAAACAGGAGTCACTTGTGAATAGTAGTCTGTCGGCACTGTAGCTGGGAGTCGGCTCCGCACTGTAGCGCTGAAGTTGGAGTCGACTCGAGATCACTGTAGCGCTGAAAATCAACTCTCTGTTTTTTGTTTGTTCTCAGTCAGAGTCGACTCGTAAAGTTCCGGAGTCGACTCGAGCACTGTTCTTTGAAGCTCTAGAGTGCCAGAGTCGACTCGGAACTTCCAGGAGTCGACTCGAGGACTATTCTTTTGAATCTTTCTTTGAGTTTGCTCCTCCAACTTGAATCCTTTGAACTTGAAACTTGGGCCAATTAAGTATATCTTTCTTCCAACTTTTTGAGAGCTTTTGAGGCCTTCTTCTATTCTTCCAACTTGTTATGTTTCTAGCAAAATAAAAATAAATATCTTTCTTCTTGCAACATAAACATTAGTAATTATACTTCAAAGTTTTGTGATCATCAAAATCAATCTTTAACTCAATCTTTGGGTCATCAATATGCATATATATGTATGTATATATGCATATATATGTATGTATATATGCATATATATATATATATGTATATGTGTGTATATATATATCTCAGATTCTATAATTTATTATTAAAATAAAAAAATAAAAATAAAAACAATGGAAAATAGGCGGTATGTTAATTTTATTTTTAAAATCATGGGTAATTCATGTTTGAGAGGATAAAATTATATGTATACAACAAACAAAAAAATATTAAATATAAAAGTAATTCACTATAATAGTATTTTACTTTTAAGAAATATTTTAATATTTTTATCAATTGAGTTTGAAAAATAATCTAATATCTCTATATTTTATCAAATTATTTTGATTTTATATTAGTTTTAGAAAGCAATTTTCTGAAAATATGATTTGATCAAGAAGAAACATTTTTGTATTTTTATCATATTGGATGTTAAACATGATTCATAAACTTCTGATATATAAACCTTTTTCAATAGCAGAATTAATGATAGGGTATAAGGTTATGCATTATAGAAAAATGAGGAAATTTTTGATATAAAAGTACAAATAAGATTTAGATATAATACACTTCAATTTCAAAATTGCCATTTCAAAAGGCAAAACTATTTCATTCAATCCTTCATAAACGCTAATAGAAATCTAAACTGATGAGAGCCACCTACTCTAAACAAAAAAAATAAAAGAGTGATGTAACAAAATTATAAAATTATTATATTACTCTAGAATATATGACATTTATGTCTCTCTATATTTTCTTGCATGTCATGTTTTCATGCATTCATCTTTTCTCTTTCTTATTGGATGAAGAAAGATGTAGCAAAGATTTGTGGAGGCAATTTTTCTCTTTTCAGTTGCATTGGATCTTTATTATATGTCTTTCTAATTATAAAAAAATACCAAAAAAAAGCTCAGTTACAAAAAAGGTTCGATCGTGCAAAACTATCTCTTCTAATATGTAACACCCAGCTCAACTAATAAAGAACCGGGCCTAGTCCACTAGTTCGACCCAGATGTAAGAGTTGAACTAGGAGATGGAAGAGCCTTGTTCAACTTGGAGTAAGAAATAACTCCTCCAGCTCGATTTTCTACGAAAGCTAGGAAACCTAGCCTCTAGTAGTTATTTAAAGATTTTCACACCCTTTTTTGCCTCATTACTAACAAGTTTTGCCGATCACCACTACTAGACCTTCATTAGCTTCCGAAGATTTTAGTTGAGCAGTCATCGGAGTCTTAGGTTCTGAGAGAGATTTTCAAAATTATTTGGACCTATAGTTTGGTTTTGCTCGTAAGATAAATAATATAACCATTTTTTCTAAATTTATCGGCAAATTATAAAATTATTATATTAATAAGTTTAGAATCATCTTATTCATGATGCATGAATTTGATGAACGATATTTTATTATTGAATATGCTTTATTTTAGAATATTATGATGATGCATGGTCAGAAATATTGAACTCATTCGATTGATTTTGATATTGCATAATTTTTTATATTTTTATTGAAATGATATTTGAATTGTATGATTTTTTGAACTCTTAATTTGACTATTTTAAAGACCCCGTTAATCGGGGCTAATACATAAGCACGTGATTAGCCCCGAAGGTTATGTCGTAAGAAAATATGCAACATACCGCAAGATGATGCGCTATATCATGATCCTGCCACAGGAAAAATATGGTCATAACTTATGGTTGATGAGATGAACTTAATGTGTTGAAAAAAAATAGATTTATAAACAAAATTTGAATTTTGAGAAGGACTGAATTTTGCATGTGAAATATTTTGATAATATTGCATATCTAGATTTGGTTTTGAATTAATAAATTTTATATGCTTATTTTCTGTAAATGCCTGATTAATCCAGTTAAAATGTGGATTGCTTACTAGGCTGTCTGGGTCACTATTTCTTATCTTACTAATTTTCATATTTTGAATACTAATATGGTATAGGGTTATAATCGGAAGAGTGATGATGAGAGCACAAAAGTGCAATCGTCGTACCATCTTAATTAGTATTATCGTTAATCTTTAATGATAAAATTAATTAATTAACGTTGTATTTGTGTTTGAGTGCAAGGAATCCAAGAGACCCAATAACATTGGGTTTGAGCCCAATGCCTGGCAGCTCGAGCTCAACAAATTTTCCAGCTGCCGTGATCAGCAATCTAGCCTCCTCCCAGCGCCCGGATCTCTTCCGTGATCGGCTCCTTATAGCAGTATCTCCTCTGCCTCAGCCCGCATCTCCTTCCTTCCACGATCGCACCAGCCTGACACGAAGAAGCAAGGCCACGTCCTCCTCACAGCCGTGGCATCCATCCCAGCTCCTTCCACATCCTCCGCAATCCACCCAGCCATCCGCATCCGTGATCCAAGCAACCCGGACAATCGCCTCCTCCCAGCGATTCCGCGTCCGTTACCTCCTCCCGGCATTTTCAGCCTCTCCCGTTGTGGATGACGCGTCCGGATCCGCCCCACAGATCACGCTCGCCCGTTTCTCCTCCTCTCCATGCTGTGGCGTCTATAAATAGGGGAGAACGAAAGGAGGAGAGGGGGTAGTGGCCGGCTGGTCCAAAGGAAGAAGAAGGGAGCTCGGCTGGTTTTTGTCTAAGAATAGGGGAGCTCTGTTTCTTTTGGAGAAGAAAGAAAGAAAAAAAAAAATTAGTTTATGTTGTTGTTCCACCGTGGGAGAGAAAATGAAATTTTCTTTTTGATTTTATTTTTATTTGCAAAAGAAAGAAGCATTAGGCTTCATCTTCAATTTTTTTTTTACTTTTTATAATCATTCCTTTTTATGAAATCAATCAATTTCTTCCATGCAATCCTTATTCTAGGTTCAAGTTAATTTCTGTTTTCTTTTTATGAAATCTTTTAATTTTTCTTTTCATGCAATACATTAAATCTTCCTTTTTGCAATTTGTGTTCACTTCAATCTTCTTGTTTTCATCCATTTTAATTTATAACAAAGCTTTTCTTTGATTAGTTAAACATATAAATGCTTTTCGAATTTAAATACCTGTCTTTTAGTTAATTTCAATTAAAAACATTCTCCGGTAGACTAGAGAATCCATCAACATCCTCAAAATAATGTTTTCCTTTTATCATTCAAAAATTAATTTCAAATCCGAGTGAACGCTCTAATTTTTATGCAACTCCAATCGCCTCCCTGTGGATCGACCTCTTACAACCACTATTCTTCGAGTAAAACAGGTAAGAGTAAATTAAATTTAAACTTTGTTTGTCGGTTCTAACAACGATCTGTTTAACATATTTTTAGTTAAACAGGAATAGGACGAACAGAATTTTGGCGCCGTTGCCGGGGAGGCAAATCGAGAAGCAAGAACGATCACGAAGATCAAATCGGATTTTGGATGTCCGGAGTGAACGCATTCCGGTAGTAAGTTTTTATTTTTTCTTATTTTGATAATTTCTAGTTAATAATTTCGTAGTTATTAAATTCTGAAATTTGAAATTCAAAATTTAAAATTCAAAAAAAAAATTGAAAAGGAAATTTTTTTTCAAAATTCAAAAATTCAAAAATTTAAATTCAAAATTTGAACTCTGAAATTCGAAATTTGAAATTTAAATTTAAAAAAAAGTTTAAAAAAATAATTAAATAAATAAAAAAATAAAAAAAAATTATTATTTTTGCTAGTAATTGATAGGGTGCAATCCCCCGAGATTATTATACCTCTATTGGGGCTCCTCACAGAGTAATCTCCAGAGTTTATTCAACAGGCATTCGGAGATTGACTGACACATAAGGATTGTGTTTAGTTTACATTCAAGTTATTGCTATATAAAATTAAAAAAAATAAAAAAAATAAAAAATAGTAAATTAAAAAAAAATTGCTCATTTAATCAGTACAACCTAATGACATTGCATAAACTTTAAAAAAATTATTGATTATTTGCTGCATTTAATATTAAGCATTTGCATAAAAGAATTTAAGGGCAAAACCCATTAAAAAGATAAGGTCGGGAAGTCATTACCTGTCCTTAGCCCAAAAATCACCACCTTGCATACATATCCTAAGCCAAATTAAATTAAAATCAATTAGACATTGGCCTTAGAATTTTCGAGCTCAATTAGGCTCTTGGAAAGAAGCGGCTGAAAGCCAATCCAGTGAGGATTTAGTAATTGGTGATGTCTAGGAAAGTTTTACAATAGTGAGAACTGTTACGGATATTGTGGTATCGGTGTATCCCTTCTGGCACCACCACACACCCCGGGACTTTCCTGGTCACTGGTTACTGGATTGCTTAACTGGTAAGCTCAAGCTTAATCTGAAAATGAGATTAGGAGCTGTCTAATCTAGAGAGAATTTCAGGAACTTTTTAACCTGATAAATCTCTGTGCAACTAGATTTAAGAAGCTACTAAACCTCACTTAATTCTAAGACTAATAGGGTCAAATTGTTGTGTGGTGTTGGTTGTGGTTATCTGTGTCTAGCCCTTCTCTTCTCTTAGGATTTTGTTTATTTTAGGAGTCAAATCTAATGAATTGTTGATAATGTATGCATGGTAGAAGGTCATTAAGGGATAAGTTAACCCCATTTGATCCTGAGATTGACAGAACTTTTCATCACAACCTGCGAACTGTAAGCCAACCGTCAATCTCTACAATGGGTGAACATATTAGAATTTTGAATGAGTTGTTCGCACCCGCATCCGCTAGTCCCCCTACTTGCATAGTATTACCAATTAATAATGCAGCCTAATTTGAGATTCGGGCTGCAACAATAAACATGTTATCCAAGTTTCATGGGTTCGAGAGTGAACAACCCTACATTCATCTAAACAAATTTTTGACAATCTGTCAAACATTTAGAAATCAAAACTTAGATGAAGAGGGTATTAAATTAAGGTTGTTTCCCATGACTTTAGAGGATCGTGCCACTGCATGGCTGTATTCTCTTGCTTCTAATTCCATCACATCATGGGAACAACTATCCAGAAAGTTCATGGCTAAGTTCTATCCCATGGTAAAAACTGAAAAAATTAAGGATGCCATCAGAACTTTTAGAGAAAAATCTGAGGAAGAATTTTTCCAACTCTGGAAAAGATTCCATGATCTTTTGGTCAAGTGCCCGCACCATGGGCTTGATAAGGCTGATCTAGTACATTTCTTTTACAAAGGATTACCTCCAGCACATAGGAACATGATTGAATCCACGCATAAGGGTAGGTTCATGAACCAAACCCCTGATCAAGCCTATGAGTTCCTTGTGGACTTAGCTGAAAATGCTCAAAATTGGAGTAGCTACAGTCAGGAGGTAGATAGAGATGATTATGGGTCTAGAGAACCAAGTACATACGGAATAAAAGCAGACCGAGAACTCAAAAATGTCATGTCCAATATGGTGAATGGGGTGAATAATCTAAGTAAAAAGTTGGATGCTTTTACAGTTTCCACTAACTCAAACTCACAAAAAGAGTCAAATTCCATCATGAAAGTGGAACATGAGCCACAAGGCTTATGTATCTTGTGTAACAGTTCTGAGCATCTAGTGGAGTGTTGTTCTAGTTTACCCAACATTAAGGCTGAGCAGGCAAATGCTCTAAATTCATATAATGCCTTTAAGAAATCCACTCCCAATTCATTCAGCCCAGTCTATCACCCTGATAATAGGTTTCACCCGAACTTCTCATACAAGCAAAATGAACCTATTCAGCATCAAGGTGGTCCACTAGGTTTTCAGTGAAACTTTTCCAGAATAGGTCCATCACAAATGAACCAACCTTTGGTTCCATCTGTACCTCCTTACAATACCCCTGTCCCACAACAATCTTCAACTCTAGAAACCATGATGGCTAATATGAGAAGCAGCAACAAGACTTCATCCAACAGCAACAACAGACCAACATGGCTCAAACACAAACTAACCAATTCCATGCGCAAGCGATTTCAAAACTTGAGGTTAGTCTGAGCCAAATAGCTAACTCTCTAGGGGATAGGAAGAGAGGTGAATTGCCAAGTCAGCCAGTACCTAACCCTAGTAGGCAATAGAATCAAGGGCCGAGAGGCTAGTTTCAGATTGATTCTAATGGAAACCCTACCCATGAAGTCCAGGCAATTACCACTTTACGGTCTGGCAAGCAAGTGGACAACAAAGTCCAACTTTCTATGCAAGAAAAAGAAGAAAAGCATGAAGCGAACCCCACCCAGAAAAAGGCACAAGAATAGGGAACACAAGGAATAGAGAAGAAACCAATAGAGACGTACACACCCAAGGCTCCTTTTCCTAGTAGACTACAAGACTCAAAGAAAAAATCTCAGTACGATGAAATCATGGAAGTCTTTAAAAATGTTCAAATAAATTTACCCTTCCTAGATGCCATCAGACAGATCCCCTCATATACAAAATTCTTAAAAGACCTAACCACGGTGAAAAGGAAAACCAGTATTCCTAGGCAAGCTGTGATGGCGGCACAAGCTTCATCTCTTATTCAAAAACAGATTGCCCCAAAATACAAGGACCCTGGTTGCCCCACTGTTGAAATTAAAATAGGAGAAACCATCATTCGGAGAGCCCTATTAGACTTAGGAGCAAGTGTAAACCTATTACCCTATTCTGTCTACACCGAACTAGGTTTGGAGGAATTAAAGCCCACAAACATTACTTTGTCATTAGCAGATGGGACTGTGAAGTATCCTAAGGGAATTGTAGAGGATGTAATTGTAAAGGTAAATGAGTTTTACTACTCTGTGGATTTTGTAGTCCTCGAAACTAAACCAGTGAAAACCCAGGTAGTCACATCCCGGTAATCCTTGGTAGACCATTTTTGGCCACTTCAAATGCTGTGATCAGTTGCCGAAATGGGATAATGACCTTAGCATTTGGAAACTTGACCGTCCAACTCAATGTCTTTCACAGTAGTAATCAAGCATCTGAGATGGACGATTTAGAAGAAATTCACATGATTGAAAACATAATCAGCAAGTCCTTCGAGGAATCAAGTTATTCTGATCCACTAGAAAGATGTTTGGCCCAATTCAGTCAAGATTGTGAGGAAGGAGAGTCGAATCAGGAGGTTAATCCATTACTAGATTCCATTCCTGTAATGGATACTAGCAGATGGGCTACTAAATTTGAATCATTACCTATACCTGAATCCCAGCTAGTACCTTCAAGTGTCAAACCTCCCCAGCTTGAACTTAAAGATCTGCCTGAAAACCTAAAATATGCATTTCTAGGGGACAACAATACCTTACCTGTTATTATTGCATCAAATTTAACTGAAGAATAGGAAGAGAAGTTGTTAAATATCCTTCAGAAAAATCAAGAAGCGATCGGCTGGTCTATAGCTGATATTAAGGGGATTAGCCCTTCTGTGGTCCAACATAAAATTCATCTAGAAGAGGATGCAAAAACCTCTAGAGAACCACCAAGGCGACTTAACCCAGTCATGAAGGATGTGGTTCTAGCTGAAATCATTAAACTCTTAGATGCATGGATTATATATCCTATTTTTGATAGCCAGTGGGTGAGCCTAGTTCAAGTCGTACCCAAGAAATCTGGAATTACTGTGATCAAGAATGACCAAAATGAGTTAGTCCCAACTTGAATTCAAACTGGATGGCGAGTGTGCATCGACTACAGAAAGCTGAACGCCATGACTAGGAAAGACCACTTTCCACTACCCTTCATTGACCAAATGTTAGAACGTCTAGCTGGCCACTCTCATTACTGTTTCCTTGATGGTTATTCTGGATATAACCAAGTTCCAATTGCACGTGAGGATCAAGAGAAAACCACATTCACCTGTCCTTATGGCACTTTTGCCTATCGTCGCATGCCTTTTGGGTTATGCAATGCACCAGCTACATTCCAGCGGTGTATGATGAGCATTTTCTCCGACATGGTGGAGAAATTTTTAGAAGTTTTTATGGATGATATTTTTGTATTCGGATCTAATTTTAATGAATGTCTCCATCACTTGACCCTTGTTGTAGAACGATGTAAAGAGAAAAATTTAATTCTTAACTAGGAAAAATGCCATTTTATGGTCCAATCAGGTATTGTTTTGGGACACATTGTGTCACAAAAGGGAATCGAGGTGGATAAAGCCAAAGTAGAATTAATTGCCAAGTTACCACCTCCCAAAACTATTAGAAAAGTCAGATCCTTTTTAGGGCATGCGGGTTTTTACCGCCGCTTTATCAAGGATTTCAGTAAATTGTCGAAATCCTTATGTGATCTGTTGGCGAAAGATGCTATTTTTAATTTTTCGCCGGTTTTTATAACTGCTTTCGAAAGACTGAAGTCTGAACTAACCTCAGCACCCATCATAAGGTCCCCTGATTGGAATCTGCCATTTGAAATCATGTGTGATGCATCCGATTATGCCATAGGTGTTGTCTAAGGTCAGCGAGTAGAGAAGCTTCCCCATGTTATTCATTATGCAAGCAAAACTCTGAATGACGCCCAACTCAACTATTCCACCACTGAAAAAGAATTGTTAGCAGTTGTTTTTGCCCTAGATAAATTTCGTCCCTACCTGATAGGATCTAAGATTCTTGTTTATTCCGATCATGCCATCCTTAAGTACCTTCTCACAAAGAAGGATGCTAAGGCAAGGCTCATTCGTTGGATCCTATTGTTCCAGGAATTTGATCTCGAAATTCGAGATAAAAAGGGATCTGAAAATGTAATAGCTGACCACTTGTCCAGACTGATTGTTGAGTCATCTGCAGAATCCTTACCTGTATCTGAAACTTTTTCGGATGAACAACTAATGATGATTTTCCATACCAATGTTCCATGGTATGCTGACATAGTCAACTACCTCGTTACTGAACAAATGCCCAGCTCTTGGACCAAACAGGAGCAATTCCAATTTCTAGCTCGTGTGAAGTGGTATTTCTGGGATGAACCATACCTATTTAAATATTGCCCTGATCAGATCATCCGACGGTGTATCCCTGAATACGAACAAAGGAAAGTCCTTTCCTTTTGTCACATGACCACGCTTGTGGTGGTCATTTCAGTGGTAAAAAGACGGCTGCAAAGGTTTTGCAGTGCGGATTATATTGGCCCACACTATTTCATGACTCACACGAGTATTGTAAAGCATGTGACTGATGTCAAAAACTAGGAAAAATTTTAAGAAAAAATGAGATGCCCCTGAACCCAATCTTAATTGTAGAAATCTTTGATGTTTGGGGTATTGATTTTATGGGTCCTTTTCCTATGTCATTTGGGCACCAGTACATACTCCTAGCTGTTGACTATGTATCTAAGTGGATTGAGGCTATCGCGTGTAAGACCAATGATCACAAAGTAGTGATCAAGTTTCTTAAGGAGTCTGTCTTCGCTCGCTTTGGCACCCCTCGTGCTATCATTAGTGTTGGGGGGATACATTTTTGCAATAGAATTTTTAAAGCCCTTGCTAAAAAGTACAACATCACCCACAAGGTCGGTAAACCATATCATCCACAAATGAGTGGACAAGTTGGGATTTCCAACAGAGAAATCAAGACCATCCTTGAAAAAACTGTCAACCCATCTTGAAAGGATTGGTCCCTTAGGTTAACAGATGCACTGTGGGCATATCGAACGGCCTACAAAACACCAATTGGAATGTCCCCATATAGGATTATCTATGGCAAGGCTTGCCATTTACCTGTCGAGTTAGAACACAAGGCCTATTGGGCAATTAAACGCCTAAATTTCGATCTCGATAAGGCAGGAGAACATAGAAAGCTACAGCTCGACGAGCTTGAAGAAATTAGGAACGATGCTTACGAGTGTGTTAAGAAGTACAAGAATCGCATGAAAGTCATGCATGATAAAATAATTACTCGTAAAGAGTTTCACCAAGGACAAAAAGTTCTTTTATATGATTCTCGATTACATCTATTTTCTGAAAAACTTAAATCTCGCTGGACTGGCCCATACACGGTAGAGAAAGTGCATCCGCATGGTGCGGTAGAAATAAGAAATACTAAGGATGGTAGGTCATTTCAAGTCAATGGACATCGTTTAAAACCATACCTTGAGTATTTGAGTCCAAAAGTCGAGGAGACACTTCTGACCGACCCTGTCTATCATGAATGAATTATAATTGTCTGGCTGAATACATAAAACTTAGCGCTCTTGGGAGGCAACCCAACATGTAAATATTATAAAAAAAGAGAAAAATTATAAAAAAATATATATATGTAAATAAATAAAAAAATTTACTAACATGCAGGTTTGGGGGTTTTTGCCCCAATTGTCACTTTATCCACCCATATCAGGTAACTTCTCGTATGTCCTATTACTGCTTGAAATCTTCTTTAACATTGAGGACAATGTTAGATTTAGGTATGGGGGTGAGAATATTTTTGATTTTTTTATGCAATTAAAAAAAATTAAAATTTAAAAAAAAGGGGATTTCAAATTTTTAACTCAAATTTTAATCTTTTTGGCTGTACAAACTAGAAATTGCTTTGACAATAGCTTTGAGTTAAGGAATATGATAGCAGTTCTAGTTTGAATTTTCGTCCCACCTATCTTCTGCTAACATGATACAAGATGATTTAGTACCACACATAAGCACATGAATAGTGGGGTATGTAAACTTGCAACTAATATGAATACTTTTAATCTTCAGGATAATTTAAAGTTATATGTGTGATGAACACCCTAATCAAAAAAAAAGATAAAATAAAATAAAATAATGAGTTTATTTTAAGTCTTCTCACTGAGTAACCGGGCCTCTTGCCTAGCAAGCAGCGAGTGTTCGCGTAAAAAGGTGAGGATGATTGAGATTAAACTCTGAGTGACTAATTTGGCCTTGAAGCCTAGTTAACTTGAGTTATTAAGCCTGTTAGGGTGTCTCTACACCTAGTGCCCTGAGCCATCTGGATCGGAAGTCATTGGCCTAACACTCGCTACATGGGTCAGCTAGAAAGCTTAATAAGGCCAGATATTGCACAAGTCATTCTTCTTAGCATTCAATCTGTTAAAATAAAAAAAAATAAAAAAAATAAATAAAAATAAATAAATAAATCTCGGGTGTTCATTACCATTTAACTCTAGAAAGTCTTGAAAATTGGAGTGATCATGTTGGAAGTAAGTGAAAGCCACTCATTTATATGATACTATCTTGCACATCACTATATTCTTGACTTGTTAGCAGATAGATAGGGTGTAATGAAACTTGAGTTAGATCCTGCTTAAATATGATAGCAATAAGTCTCTATTGTCCTTGCAATTCTAGTTTCATACAGTAATACTTATTCAAATTTCGAGTTAAAAATTGGAAATTCCTGATGGATTGAAGTTTGTGGGTAACTTCACTGCAAATCCTCACGAGACAACACTCGTCCACTAGGGTAACCTACGGGTTTAACGGCTTGTTGCACGTGCTAAGTGCAATCGTAATGCTCTACGAAAGTGAGTATTTATCTTAGTATATTTATATAAGAAATAACACTTTTGCACTCTTATTTTATTATTTTCGCACTAAATTGCTAGAGACTAGCCATAAGCTAGTTGGAGGGTGTGATGAGAGCACAAAAGTGCAACCGTCGTACCATCTTAATTAGTATTATAGTTAATCTTTAATGATAAAATTAATTAATTAACGTTGTATTTGTGTTTGAGTGCAAGGAATCCAAGAGACCCAATAACATTGGGTTTGAGCCCAATGCCTGGCAGCTCGAGCTCAACAAATTCTCCAGCTGCCATGCAAGCATGAAATCCTGCGCCGTCCATCAAGTCACCTACCAAATCAGTCCCACATCAAGGCCTCACGATCATTTTCTTCTCGGCCATCTGCCTAGCCAATCATCAACATCCCAAATAAATCCACTCCGTCCGCATCGTCAACGAGTCCTCCTAGCATCCCACGGATCATGTCGTCATCACAGCCGTCCATCTCGTGATCAGATCAAGCTCCCACGCATGTGAAGCATCTGTGCGTCCCCACCTTCCTTCACAGCCGTGGCATCCGTCCCAGCTTCATCCCGTGCGAAAGAAGGGGAGAAGAAAGGATTCATCCCATCCGCATTCCTCTTCCGGCTTCCCGTGATCCCGCCTCACAGAGCCATGCGCCCATTCTGAAAAACCAAGCATCGCGTCCCAGCACCCGGATCCAAGCCGTGAACGCCTCCTCCCGTCTTCAATGCCATCATCCCACGGCTAGCCCCCTCTCCCATGGAATCCAAGCCTCCCGTGATGCTAGCAGTGGTCCCACGTCAGCCTCCGCCTCAGCACGCCAGCCCCTCCTTCCATCCGACGCAGCATCCACGTCTTCTTCCTCCCGTCGATCACGTTCCCAACCGGCCATGATCAGCGATCCAGCCTCCTCCCAGCGCCCGGATCTCTTCCGTGATCGGCTCCTTACAGCAGCATCTCCTCCGCCTCAGCCCGCATCTCCTTCCTTCCGCGATCGCACCAGCCTGACCCGAAGAAGCAAGGCCACGTCCTCCTCACAGCCATGGCATCCATCCCAGTTCCTTCCACATCCTCCGCAATCCACCCAGCCGTCCGCATCCGTGATCCAAGCAACCCGGACAATCGCCTCCTCCCAGCGATCCCGCGTCCGTTACCTCCTCCCGGTGTTTTCAGCCTCTCCCGTTGTGGATGATGCGTCCGGATCCGCCCCACAGATCACGCTCGCCCGTTTCTCCTCCTCTCCATGCTGTGGCGTCTATAAATAGGGGAGAACGAAAAGAGGAGAGGGGGGGAGGGGGTAGTGGCCGGCTGGTCCAAAGGAAGAAGAAGGGAGCTCGGCTGGTTTTTGTCCAAGAACAGGGGAGCTCTGTTTCTTTTGGAGAAGAAAGAAAAAAAAAAATTAGTTTATGTTGTTGTTCCACCGTGGGAGAGAAAATGAAATTTTCTTTTTGATTTTATTT
Source organism: Phoenix dactylifera (assembly GCF_009389715.1). Classification (NCBI taxonomy): domain Eukaryota; kingdom Viridiplantae; phylum Streptophyta; class Magnoliopsida; order Arecales; family Arecaceae; genus Phoenix; species Phoenix dactylifera. The sequence goes on from NW_024069136.1 coordinate 51,916, forward strand.
TTATTTGCAGAAGAAAGAAGCATTAGGCTTCATCTTCAAATTTTTTTTACTTTTTGTAATCATTCCTTTTTATGAAATCAATCAATTTCTTTCATGCAATCCTTATTCTAGGTTCAAGTTAATTTCTGTTTTCTTTTTATGAAATCTTTTAATTTTTCTTTTTATGCAATATATTAAATCTTCCTTTTTGCAATTTGTGTTCGCTTCAATCTTCTTGTTTTCATCCATTTTAATTTATAACAAAGCTTTTCTTTGATTAGTTAAACATATAAATGCTTTTCGAATTTAAATACCTGTCTTTTAGTTAATTTCAATTAAAAACATTCTCCGGTAGACTAGAGAATCCATCAACATCCTCAAAATAATGTTTTTCTTTTATCATTCAAAAATCAATTTCAAATCCGAGTAAACGTTCTAATTTTTATGCAACTCCAATCGCCTCCCTGTGGATCGACCTCTTACAACCACTATTCTTCGGGTAGAACAGGTAAGAGTAAATTAAATTTAAACTTTATTTGTCGGTTCTAACAATGATCTGTTTAGCATATTTTTAGTTAAACAGGAATAGGACGAACAAGTGACTAGAGGCAAAATTTGACATCTTAAATTTAAATCAAAATTTGACTAGAGTCTGATGTAAGATCTTTTGAAAATTCTTAGTTCTGTAAGATATTAAAATTTGATTCTAGTTATTTAAATTAAAGTTTGAACATTGATATTTAAATTTATTTGTTGTTTGTTTTGCAATATCATGATGAGATATCTTACATGCTTATAGAGAGAGTTTTCTATATGTATATGATGGTTCCTGCGATCTCTGGCTCATGAACTCGGGTTGAGAGCATGACATAATACCTACTAGTTAAAGGGCACATTCAAATGCATGTTAAATTGAATTTCATTTTTAGAAATTTAGTGCATACAATGTATATCAAATTATTTTATTTTCTAGAACCATACAAGATTTAGATAATATTTTTGTACTATTCTAAGCAGGGTTGATAGGATTGGTTAACGAGTGTATTAGGAAAATTTGTTAACTAATTTTAGATTTGTTCATTCTTCAACGACAAGGGCATCAACCAAAAAGAATTCTGAGCAAAAGTTGAATTCTTGAATAACCTAGGTCTAAAAATTATAAGCAAATCACTCTTTTTACTAAAAAAATGGAGACCATGCATTTCAATATGGGATTTTACACATGTGACCACCCATGAAATTACAAATGTCCAAATGGTCTATAATTTGTGTTGACACCACATCCTTGCTCGGCTTGACACATGGGAGACACATGCATAATTGGCTATAAGAAAGAGGGGGGGGGTGTGAATTTAGATTTCAAAACTTTTTACAAACCTAAACAAAACTTAAGCAAAACTAATATAAAATGGATTATACAATGTAAGAGTAAAATAAAAATAAGTATGTTGTTGCCCAGATAGACAACCCAAGAGGGGGGGGTGAATTGGGTTTTAAAATAATTTTGCAATTAAAACATTTGTGGATGACTAATTAATACTGTTGCAAGATGATTAATTAGTTGCTATGTGCTGTGAGTGAAATGAGAGTAAGAGAGAGAGACACAAGCAATCACAAACACAATGTTTTTATAGTGGTTCGGAGCTAACCCTTGCTTCTACGTCCACTCCTCAAGTCTCACTTGGGAATTCACTATAACTCCTCGGATTACAGCCGGTTGTTTTCCAAGCTCACAACCAAACTTGTTGTTTTACGAGGTCACAACGAACTCGGTCGGTTTTCCCAGGCTCACCGACTAGAACCACCCCGATTGTTTTTCCGGGATCACAATCGAACCCTTACACCATTGGTTTCAACCTAGGCTCACCAACAAACCTATATACCCTTGATTCAATCCCCTGATTGAATCAAGTAAGGACAAGATGGAAAGAACAAAGACAAATTAAAAAAAAACAGAGCTTCTAAAAAGCAGATATACAGCGATATTAATAAGAGTAAAGTTAAGAGCCCTCAAACACGTTTGAGTTGGAGAAGAGAAGGACTTCTTGAACTTTGGGTCTCCTCTTGAAAATCTGGAAGACTTGAAGGCAGGAGGAGACTTCTTTTAATGCTGGGAAGAGTCGGTTGAATGGAGTTAATGGCCCTCTTCCTTCTTTTTCGTTGAAATCAGTTTGCAGAGAAAGGATGCTTGATTTCTTTGAGTGGAATGGTACTTCTTTTCCTTGCTACAGTCCTCTGTGGCTATTTAAGCCATCCCCCACGGAAACTAGCCATTAGACACATTTTTCTGCCCGTTCTGCACACTCTGCACATCCTGACAATGTGTCCGTTGGGGTCGGAGTCGACTCGCGCGATCTGGAGTCGACTCGGCTGTAACAGGAGTCGACTCATGCTTTTCTGGAGTCGGCTCGGCAACTGTTCCGAATTTGAATTAAAGTGACCTCCTCGACTGGGAGTCGACTCGACTTAACCCGGAGTCGACTCGCCAAAAACTGGAGCTGACTTGGCATTCTTGGAGTTGGCTCATCCCATGGAATTCATGGAGCTATTTTTCAACTTGGCCCACTCGAGTCGACTCGACAGTCCTGGGAGTCGACTCGGCGCTCAGAGCCCGAACTCCCTATCTTCTGTCTTTTGGCTCGTCCAGTCTTGGAGTCGACTCGAACTGTTCCGGAGTCGACTCGGCTCTCAGTTTCCGAAACTCAGTCTTCTGCCTTTTTGGTGTAGCGCTGCCTTGGAGTCGACTCGAGCTGTCTTGGAGTCGACTCGGCTCTCAGAGACAACAATTTGGTCTACTGTCTTTTTTGGGGTCGCGTTGTCTCGGAGTCGACTCGCGCGTTGCGGGAGTCGACTCGGATCTCAGTGTCCGAAAACTGCTCTCTGACTTTTGCCTTGAATACAACTGAGAGTCGACTCTCGCTTTCTTTGGAGTCGACCTGCCAACCATCGGAGTCGACTCGCGTTCCTCAGGAGTCGACTCGGCTCTCAGGGTCGAAACTTGCTCTTTGACTTTTTGTCTGTAACTCCCTGGAGTCGACTCAAACTACTCCGGAGTCAACTCGGTAAGCATTGGAGTCGACTCGCGCACTTCAGGAGTCGACTCGCTGACAGGTTATAAATTGTGTCTTTCTGTTCATCTGTCTATTCTCAGTCGGAGTCGACTCGTAATGTTCCGGAGTCGACTCGAGCCCGTGCCAGTGCTTCTGATACGCTTGGAGTCGACTCGTAATATCTCGGAGTCGACTCGAGTCTCAGACTTTGGTTCAAACTGACTTCTTAACTTATCCAAAATATCTTGAACCAAATCTAGAAACAGTTAGACAAGATTTTCACTGAAACACTTGATTGAATTCATTAGTAAATAAAAGATATACTCAAATGCTTTGAGCTCATCAAAATCAAATAGAGTTATAATCAATCACTCCACAATCTCCCCCTTTTTGATGATGACAAAACATTGAGTATATGTAAAGTGAATTGCTCAATAAACAAGGAAATGAAATCTATAAATGAATTCAAGTGTCTGGTTTTTTAATTTATCCAAACTTGAAAGGTGTGAAACAATAAATTTTGGAGTTAAAGCTCCCCCCTTTCATTTGGAATTATATAAGCCTTCATGTCATGCACTCAATTGTTTGGCTTATATAGATATAATGATTTGGCTTTCTTAAAAATTCAGATTCTCCCCCTCAACATATGCATTCAACTTTGTTTTGATTCCTTTTACATATCTATTAAATATTTCTCCTCCTTTTTGTCATCGTATCAAAAAGGAGGCAAGCAGAACACACAAGCAAGTAGAGATCAATGTGCACAATATTGAAGAAAAGCTGTCTACTCATTGTATTGATGTATATGTAAGTACATTTGTGAATACAATAAGTAAAGCAGTAAATACATGTCAAGATAAACAAAATAAACTAGGGCTTCCTTGAGGAGGATGCGGTTCCCTTGGGCAGTCTGGACTGTTGTTCCATGAGTAGGGTGACCGCAGTGGTGACGTGCTCTAACTGTCTGATAATGGCCGAGGTGGCCCTGCTGTGTGTCGTGGAGAGCTCAGTCACTGTCTCCTGGAGTGTGTCCAGCTTGGCGATGAGCACATTCGCCAAGCGCTCGGCCCCCTGAGTAGTGGTGCCCATGTCATGTCGGATGTCATCGCGCATCTTCCGAGTGGTGCTCGTGACATCGCTCATGCTAGAGAACTGGGCTTGTATCAGGCTCCTGACATTGTAGATTTCTTCCCGCACATGGGCCGTCATCTCGGTCACGGCTGACAGGGAAGGAACCAATGCAGAAGAGGGTGCAGGGGAGGGAGCAGTCGCTGGACCTCGGAGCTCCCTCAGCAGGTCGTCCCGAAGATCCCTCACTATCTCCTGCCGCAACTCCCGGAGCTGCTCAGGAGAAATGCGAACCTCCATGGGCTGAGTAGGTGGAGCTGAGGAGGAGGGTCCGGCTGAAGTGGTGGGAGCTAAGGTGGAGGGAAAGGTAGGGAAGTCAGAATCAGGGTCAGGACTGGGGGAGTGTCTGGAAGGATGTGTGGAGGTAGATGATTTCCTAACCCAGGTTCCCTCTACCTTACGAAACTCCATCCTGTGTAGGGTTCCCGGACGCATGCGATCTATCCATCCAATGCGCGAGAGGGTTCCCTCTCAGGAATAGGAATCTCGGCCTCCCTAAAGATAAGTGTGTATAGCATGCCATAGGGGAGGGTGAGCCTAGATCTATCTAGTGGCTCACATAGATATCTATAAATGAGTTTCGGAAAGTTGATTGGGGTGTCCTGGAGGATGTAGAACATAAGGGCTAGGTCCCTCTCAGAAACAAAATCAAAGCGGCCAGTCTTCGGAAAGAGGGTCCTAGAGATGATGCTAAGGAGGAGCCGCATCTCAACAGAAAGTGAGCTAGCGGACACCTCATCTAAGGGGGACTGGGGTGGATATCCTAGAATGGCCGTAAGGGCCTCAGTCCTATCCTCGGGGTGTGTGGGAGCTACCCCTACTTGTGGAAGGTGGAGGATTTGGGCTATGAAATCCTCGGAAATAAACAATGGGACACCGGCTACAGTTTCCTCTATTCCCCCATTGCCCCTATGGACAGTACCATAAAACTCTCTAACTAGGCCAGGGTATGTGGGGAGATCTAAGGAACAAAAATACTCTAAACCCTGGGCCCGCAATCTCTCTCCTATGGTAAAGCCCTCCCGGGAGAGATAGTCAAAATCGACGTATCTCTCGGTGGAGACCGCCTTCCCGGCGCACGGCCTCGAGGGAACCTCCCTCGGCGGGGAACGAACTGGAGGTTGTGGCCTCATGGGATCGTTCCGAGCCTTGGACCGTCGCTCGGTGCCGGTCGCGGGTTGGGGCCTCTTCCGGCTTGGGACAACGGCTTTACGAGGCATGGTCGACCTAGAATGGGGTAAAACGCTAATGGACGGAGGAAGGTCGACGGAAAAAGTCCTAAGGATGGTCGGAGACGATCTAGGAGACGGCTCTAGGGTTTTTGAACAGTGGCGGCGGTGAATAGAAGTGTTGAGTAAACCTTTAAATTAGGGTTAAAAAAGTCGGATCCCGACTGCGAGTCGACTCCTGTAAGTCTTGAGTCGACTCGACCTCGAGTCGACTCCAAAATATGCGCGAGTCAACTCTCCTTATGCGCCTATTGACCTCGAGTCGACTCCCGACTGTATGCGAGTCGACTCCCCCTCTGCTGCCATCGATCTCGAGTCGACTCCCGTAAATATGCGAGTCGACTCTCCCTTACGAGCCGACTCTGAAACTTACTCGAGTCGTCTCGAACTCTGGCACGCACCTAAAAATCATGCTATGTTCGTGCCGAATGAGGGAAAATCACTAAGTTATGGTCTGATTTGATGATCATTGAAAAGAAACTCTATATTAACCACAATCTAATCATCAAAATCAATGAACTAGAAGAGAATATCACTAGGATGGATCAATCACTCCTAATCCTCTTCTAAGTACACTAAATCTCTCTTCACTCAAGGGTTTGGTGAAGATATCAGCTAATTGATCATCAGTGTAAACAAATTGAAGTGTCACATCACCATTCATTACATGATCTCTTATAAAGTGATGTCTTATCTCAATATGTTTAATTCTTGAATGCTGAATTGAATTTTTAGTTAGATTAATGGCACTTGTATTATCACAATTAATGAGAATTTTATCCTGTTTAATGCCGTAATCTTCCAATTGTTGTTTGATCCACATGATTTGAGCACAACAACTCCCGGCTGCAACATATTCAGCTTCAGCAGTAGATAATGCAACCGAATTTTGTTTCTTGCTAAACCATGAGATTAAGTTTTCTCCTAGAAATTGACATGACCCGCTGGTACTTTTTCTATCAAGTTTACATCCAGCAAAGTCTGAATCTGTGTATCCTATTAAGTTCAGGCTAGATTCTTTAGAATACCATAACCCTATATTCTTTGTTTCTATTAGGTATTTAAAGATTCTCTTGACTGCAATTAGATGAGATTCCTTAGGATTAGACTGATATCTAGCACACATGCAAACACTAAACATGATATCAGGTCTACTTGTAGTAAGATACAATAAAGATCCTATCATACCTCTATATAACTTCTGATCTACAGATTTACCTGATTCATCTTGGTCTAATTTGCATGATGAGCTCATGGGGGTGCTGATTGACTTGTTTCCCTCCATATCAAACTTCTTAAGCATCTCCTTGATGTATTTGGCTTGATTGATGAAGATGCCTTCTTCAGATTGTTTGATTTGAAGCCCGAGGAAATAGTTCAGCTCTCCCATCATGCTCATCTCAAATTCACTCTGCATCAAGTCAGCAAATTCTTCGCAGAGGCGATTGTTAGTAGCACCGAAAATAATATCATCAACATAAATCTGCACTAACAACATATCTTTGTTTTTCTTCTTTAGAAACAATGTTGTATCTACATTTCCCCTAGAAAACTCATGTTCTAATAGGAATTTGCTAAGTCTCTCATACCATGCTCTGGGTGCTTGTTTCAAACCATAAAGTGCTTTGTTAAGTTTATACACGTGATTAGGGTATTGATGATTCTCAAACCCAGGAGGTTGTTCTACATACACCTCCTCACTAATATATCCATTTAGAAATGCACTTTTTACATCCATTTGAAATAACTTGAAATCCTTAGAACATGCAAATGCTAATAATAATCTAATTGCCTCGAGTCTAGCTACAGGAGCAAAGGTTTCATCAAAATCTATACCTTCTTCTTGATTATACCCCTTTGCTACTAGTCTAGCCTTATTCCTTATTACAATTTCATTTTCATCAAGTTTGTTTTTATATATCCATTTGGTACCTATGATTAAATATTCAGGAGGTCTTTCAACTAGATTCCATACCTTGTTTCTAGTAAATTGGTTTAATTCTTCTTGCATTGCATTTATCCAATTTACATCTTTTTCAGCTTCTTCTATGTGTTTGGGCTCAAAATGTGAAACGAAAGCTAGATGATTGTTTAAGTTCCTAAGAGATGCTCTAGTCCTAACAGGTTGAGATGGATCATCTAGAATTAATTCCTTAGGATGCCCGTGAGCAAACCTCCAAGCCTTAGTTAGCCCATGATCCATAATAGCCTCTTGGCTTGATGATGCATTTTCAATTAATTTTTGATTATCATCTTGTAATGTCATCTCATCTATCTTTTCTTCAAGAATTTCAGCATCATCATCAAGATTAACTCTCTTACTAGAAGAGATATCACTAGAATCATCAAAAATGACATGTATGGATTCTTCTATAACTAGGGTTCTTTTATTAAAGACTCTATAGGCTTTACTAGTTGTAGAGTACCCCAAGAATATACCCTCATCCGATTTAGAGTCAAATTTTCCTAGATTATCTTTTCCATTATTATGAACAAAACACCTACATCCAAAGATATGAAAATAGTTCACTTTTGGTTTTCTATTTTTTCAAAGTTCATAAGGTGTTTTCTTTATAATGGGTCTTAATAAAACTCTATTTAATATATGACATGAGGTATTTATGGCTTCTCCCCAAAAGTACTTAGGGAGATTACTTTCACATAACATGGTTCTAGCCATTTCCTCTAGAGTTCTATTTTTCCTTTCCACAACTCCATTTTGTTGTGGTGTCCTAAGTGCAGAAAAATTATGAGTTATCCCCTTTTTACTACAAAACTCATCAAATAAATGATTTTCAAATTCGGTTCCATGGTCACTTCTAATAGCTATGACTGAAGTGTCTCTAGCATTTGTTACTTCTTTATGAAATTTCTTGAAAATTAAAAATGCTTGATCCTTATGACCTAAGAACATGACCCAAGTGTATCTAGAATAATCATCTACGATAACTAGACCATATTTATTTCCACCTAGACTTGTGGTTCTAGTTGGTCCGAATAGGTCCATGTGTAGTAATTCTAGAGGTCTAGAGGTAGAGACACAATTTATAGATTTAAAGGAGTTCCTTGATTGTTTGCCAAATTGACATGCTTCACATATTTTATTCTTTTCAAACTTTAGTTTTGGCAAACCTATCACGGAATCTCTTTTAACTAGTTTTGATATGGTGTCCATGCTTGCATGACCTAACTTACGGTGCCATAACCAACTAGCATCATTTTTCTTAGTTTCATTAACAACTAAACATGGGTTATGTTTGGCAAGATCCTCAAGGTCTACAACATACACATTTCCATGTCTTATTCCTTTAAAAACTAAACTATTGTCATTTGGGTTTGTTATGATGCATAGTGATGGTTTAAACATAACATCATAACCTCTATCACACAATTGACTAATGCTTAGTAGATTATGCTTAAGACCATCAACATATCGAACATTATCAATAAAAGTTGAAGGGATAATTTGTACTTTACCTATACCAATGATGTGACCTTGGTTATTGTCTCCAAAAGTCACAGCACCTCCCTTCTTAGCTTCAAGGGTGAAGAATTGATCCTTGTCACCCGTCATGTGTCTTGAGCAGCCACTGTCCAAGTACCAACAATTTTTGTCGACTTTGGCTGCAAGACACTCCTACACAAGCAAATCATATAGTTTTAGGTATCCAAGTTTTCTTGGATCCTTCATGGTTAGTAGTGTTGGTTCCTTTTGGAACCCAAATTCTTTTAATTTTTCTTTTAGTTTTTCCTTTCCTATAATCACATACATTTGCTTTATGTCCTAAAGTTCCACAACAAAAACAGGTTATTTTCTTAGTTTTACTTTCCCCTGCTTTAACAAAGAAGTTACTAAGGAGTTTTTGCTTATTTTTAGGTTTATACCCTAAACCCGCTCTATTGAATACAGCTCGTTGACTATTAAGTATCATCTCTAATTTTTCTGAGCTATATGTAAATTTTTCTACAATGGGCTTGTATTTTTCAAGTTCTAGTGTCAATTTTTGTTTTTCTGTTTTTAGATCATTTAGTTCTTTTGTGAGACTCTCATTTATATGTTTATTATTTTTGGGTTCTAATGTTTCTTTGTTCAGCCTTTCATTTTCTTTAGTTAAGGTATTATTCTTTTGTATCAAGATTTGGTTGCTTGTTTTAAGTTCTGCATTTTCTTTGATAAGAACATCTTTATCCTTAACTAATGAATCATACTTATGGAGATGAGTTTGGTTAGTTACTTTTAGTTCTTTGTTTTTAACGTTTATTGTTTTGTATTCATCCATTAATTCATTGAAAGCATCATATAATTCATCGAAAGTAAAATCTAAATGTGGTGCGGATGTTACCTCATTGTCGTTGGCCATAAAACACAGATTTGCCTTTTCTTCTTGTTCTTCATCCGATGATGATGATGAGGTGTCGGAGTCCGATAGGGTGGAGACGAGGACTTTCTTCTTCTTGTACTTGCTCCCCTTTTTCAGCAAGGGACACTCAGCTCTGAAGTGCCCCGGCTTCTTGCACTCATAACAACTGATCCCCTCATTTTTTCTTTCCTTACCTTTATCCTTGTGATAGGAATTTGAGGGGCCTCTCCTTTGATGTGAGGATTTCTTCCGGTTGATGAATCTTCTGAACTTACGCACGAGAAGAGCCTCATCATCATCTCCCTCATGATCTTCTTCTTCACTGCTGCCACTGCAAGACAAGTCTTTGTTAGATGATGTAAATTTGAGAGCTATTACCTTTTTCTTATGGGAGGACTCTTCTTCGCTGTGTTGCTTCATTGTTAGCTCGTGCGTCATTAGGGATCCAATAAGCTCCTCAAGTGGTAGCTTGTTCAGGTCCTTGGCTTCTTGGATTGCCGTTACTTTGGCTTTCCATGACCTTGGTAGACAGCGAAGAATCTTTCTGACAAGATCACTGTTAGTATAGTTTTTGCCAAGGCTTTTTAGGCCATTGACAATGTCAATAAATCTAGTGAACATGCAAGTGATTGTTTCATTAGAATCCATCTTAAATAGTTCATACTTATGAACCAATATATTTATTTTGGATTCTTTGACTTGATTCGTGCCCTCATGGGTCACTTCGAGTCTCTCCCAAATCTCTTTTGCAGAATTGCAAGTAGAGACCCTATTGAATTCATTCCTATCTAATGCACAGTAAAGCACATTCATTGCTTTGGCATTGAGTTGTGCCTTTCTCATGTCATGGTCATCCCAATCCTTTTCAAGTTTGGGTACAATGACACCCTCTACATAGATGGATGGGATGTATGGTCCATTTAATATAATGGTCCACATCTCATAGTCTTGGGCTTGGATAAATATTCTCATCCTAGCCTTCCAATATGAGTAGTCGGATCCATTAAAGAATGGGGGTCTTTGGGTGGACTGACCCTCAATGTGGGAAGATCCAAATGGGGTTCTCATTTTGATCTTTTACTCTTAGGGTAGAAGAGTTTAGGCTCTGATACCACTTGTTGCCCAGATAGACAACCCAAGAGGGGGGGTGAATTGGGTTTTAAAATAATTTTGCAATTAAAACGTTTGTGGATGACTAATTAATACTGTTGCAAGATGATTAATTAGTTGCTATGTGCTGTGAGTGAAATGAGAGTAAGAGAGAGAGACACAAGCAATCACAAACACAATGTTTTTATAGTGGTTCGGAGCTAACCCTTGCTCCTACGTCCACTCCCCAAGTCTTACTTGGGAATTCACTATAACCCCTCGGATTACAGCCGGTTGTTTTCCAAGCTCACAACCAAACTTGTTGTTTTACGAGGTCACAACGAAATCGGTCGGTTTTTCCAAGCTCACCGACTAGAACCACCCCGATTGTTTTTCCGGGATCACAATCAAACCCTTACACCGTTGGTTTCAACCTAGGCTCACCAACAAACCTATATACCCTTGATTCAATCCCCTGATTGAATCAAGTAAGGACAAGATGGAATGAACAAAGACAAATAGAAAAAAAAATAGAGCTTCTAAAAAGCAGATATACAGCGATATTAATAAGAGTAAAGTTAAGAGCCCTCAAACACGTTTGAGTTGGAGAAGAGAAGGGCTTCTTGAACTTTGGGTCTTCTCTTGAAAATCTGGAAGACTTGAAGGCAGGAGGAGACTTCTTTTAATGCTGGGAAGAGTCGGTTGAATGGAGTTAATGGCCCTCTTTCTTCTTTTTCGTTGAAATCAGTTTGCAGAGAAAGGATGCTTGATTTCTTTGAGTGGAATGGTACTTCTTTTCCTTGCTACAGTCCTCTGTGGCTATTTAAGCCATCCCCCACGGAAACTAGCCGTTAGACACATTTTTCTGCCCATTCTGCACACTCTGCACATCCTGACAATGTGTCCGTTGGGGTCGGAGTCGACTCGCGCGATCTGGAGTCGACTCGGCTGTAACAGGAGTCGACTCATGCTTTTCTGGAGTCGGCTCGGCAACTGTTCCGAATTTGAATTAAAGTGACCTCCTCGACTGGGAGTCGACTCGACTTAACCCGGAGTCGACTCGCCAAAAACTGGAGCTGACTTGGCATTCTTGGAGTCGGCTCATCCCATGGAATTCATGGAGCTATTTTTCAACTTGGCCCACTCGAGTCGACTCGACAGTCCTGGGAGTCGACTCGGCGCTCAGAGCCCGAACTCCCTATCTTCTGTCTTTTGGCTCGTCCAGTCTTGGAGTCGACTCGAACTGTTCCGGAGTCGACTCGGCTCTCAGTTTCCGAAACTCAGTCTTCTGCCTTTTTGGTGTAGCGCTGCCTTGGAGTCGACTCGAGCTCTTGGAGTCGACTCGGCTCTCAGAGACAACAATTTGGTCTACTGTCTTTTTGGGGTCGCGTTGTCTCGGAGTCGACTCGCGCATTGCGGGAGTCGACTCGGATCTCAGTGTCCGAAAACTGCTCTCTGACTTTTGCCTTGAATACAACTGAGAGTCGACTCTCGCTTTCTTTGGAGTCGACCTGCCAACCATCGGAGTCGACTCGCGTTCCTCAGGAGTCGACTCGGCTCTCAGGGTCGAAACTTGCTCTCTGACTTTTTGTCTGTAACTCCCTGGAGTCGACTCAAACTACTCCGGAGTCGACTCGGTAAGCATTGGAGTCGACTCGCGCACTTCAGGAGTCGACTCGCTGACAGGTTATAAATTGTGTCTTTCTGTTCATCTGTCTGTTCTCAGTCGGAGTCGACTTGTAATGTTCCGGAGTCGACTCGAGCCCGTGCCAGTGCTTCTGATACGCTTGGAGTCAACTCGTAATATCCCGGAGTCGACTCGAGTCTCAGACTTTGGTTCAAACTGACTTCTTAACTTATCCAAAATATCTTGAACCAAATCTAGAAACACTTAGACAAGATTTTCACTGAAACACTTGATTGAATTCATTAGTAAACAAAAGATATACTCAAATGCTTTGAGCTCATCAAAATCAAATAGGGTTATAATCAATCACTCCACATATGTACAGTAAAACCAGTGACAAATTAATGCACAAGATGAGAACAAGCACAAACAACTAAAATACAAAATTTTTATAGTAGTTCAGAGCCAAACTTCGCTTCTACATCCCCTCCCCAAGATTTCCTTCTTAGAAATTTTACTATAATTTATAGTTGTTTTCTAGGCTCACAACTAAACCCAGTTGATTTTTTTGGCAATCAACCAAAATCAAGCTATTTTGCCGGTACAACTAGACCAACTTCAAGTTCCAACACTTTGGAACTCTTTGTTAATTTTCAAGGTCAGCAAAACTTAGTCGATTTGATAGGCTAATCGACTGCAACCAAGCTGTTTCTTCGGTACAACCAAACCTTACATGGTAGCTATTTTTTCACGGTGCTAGCCACACTAAATATCCGACACGAGATTCCCTAATCTTGTGCACAAAAGAAAGATAGAAAATTGAATACAAAATAATCTCTACAAAGGATTAATGCTATTGTAGCTTGAATTTGATTGCTTTGAAAGTTGAGATCTTGGTGAAGAGAATTAGCTCTTTTCCTTTTTCTTGCTTGCTCTTGATGTTGTGGTGGAACTCAGTGATTGGAAGTTAAAGCTATCTCTGAATATTTAGAAACTCTTTTTTAAATAGTCACTTCTCAAATTGAAGCATTAGAAGTGGTGGTTAACTTGTATTCCTTTTCTTTTACCTCATCTACTCACTTTTCTTGATCCTCTACTTATCCAATTCAATTTGGAAGATTTTATAGCTTGAATAATTATTCGAGAGCCATTTCTAGCCATTGGAGAGATTGAAATAGTTGTTGAGAATGAATATGGTCATTCTATTTTCATAGAAAAACTAATCGTTACTGTTGTCAAATGTAGATGGGTTGACTCGACTTCTTCAGGAGTCAACTCATGATCTTCTAGAGTCGACCCTTCTTCTTCAGGGTTTAACATGAGAAAGTGCTCATTTTTGCTGCTTTTTGTCTTTTACCTATGGCTACTGTAAGGTCGACTCGTCTATCTTTGGGGTCGACTAGTGTTTGCTTGGGTATACTTGTGATCTACTAGGGTCGACTCATGAAAGGGCAAGTTTTAACTCCTTTCCATCTTCTGTTTATCGCCATTCTGAAGTCGATTCAACTTGTGTTGAGGTCTGATAAGTGCTAAATAATACATAAATTATCCTCTTTTTCATAGCACTTACCATTATTTTAATTCACATATTTTATAAATTTAACCAAAAAAATGTGTTACCTTCATCATTACATTTTAATAAATTATAAGAGGTAATTCGAGTTGATTTAATTATTTATTGATTGAGCCTAATGAATACAGGTCAAGTCAAATTCAATTGGATGATGCCTAAACTATTTCACAAGTCCACTCAAACCAACTCACAATATTCCCTGCTTTAGCAGAATAGCCGTCCACTGTGCATTCCACCTTTTATGTGATTCCTCCCGAACTTACTAGCCATGTGAACCTCTTCCCGCCCAAATGGTCTCGAATGGACATCTTCCCAGCCGAATAGGATTAATTCCTCTGCTTCAAACAGTTCAATTCCCATCTTCCCAACCAAGCCAAATCAAATCCACGAATTATCTCCCTTGCTCTGCATTCGCATGGGATCACCTGTGTCCAACGAAAAGAGCTCGTCCAAAGAACTCCCTTTATCCTGTTGTGATCCATCCTCACCCATGATGGATTCCTCCCACGCATCACGCACTCCGGCATTTCCTCCCAGTTGTCCGTAAGTTCTTCCCAGCTTCTTTCGCTTCCTCCCAACTTCCGAATCGAAACTCCATTCCATCCGTGAAGGATCGTCCCCAGCTCATGAATTCATTCCCTCTTCTTTCGGACTGATCCCAGCCGGATTCCCAAATCTCCCAACATTCCAAAGCTTCCACGAATCACGTTCCCAACTAAATCCCATCTCCCCTGTTCCCAGTCAAAGGAGTCCTCCGGATTAGCTTTGATCCTCCCAGATCCTCTCGTTTGGGATCAACTCCATTTTCATCCAGCGTCCGTATGTTTCTCCCATGCTTCCGAATCATCCCCCAGCCGTCCCAGATCCCGTTAACGAAGTCCCAAACTCCCATCGTATCTCCATCCCATTTGCATACCATTCACAGTTCTGCATCCAAAGCTCCTTCCATGAAACAGAGCCGCATCTGGATGAACCCAAATCCCAACATATTCATCTCCCCTGTTTCTGGATCACCTCTCAGCCAAATTCCCAGCATCCCATTCGTAATCCATCCGTCCGCATCATCCAAAGATCTGCTCCTAGCCGGATGAAGGCTTATCCCGTGATCCTTTTCTTCCATATCCACGCACACAATTCCAGCCTTGCTTCGTTCTCCGAATCCCCTGTTCCCACCGAACTCAGGATCCGATCTTACCTCCCAGCTCCTTCATTCCATTCTCTTCCCAGTATCTGTATCTTCACGTCATCACGGATCAGGTCATCATCCCGAGCATCACGAAAGAACACTTTTTCCTTATCCCCTGCTTCAGCGGAACAGGATTTGGATCTTCCAATCGCGAGCTTCACGACCATGGATCCAGAGAATCAAGCCGTCCACGTCTCCGCGAAGCAGCTTCAGGCGTTTCCTCCGCGTGTCTTCCCTCCCGTCCGCGATTCAAGGCCTCTTCCCTCCACCGGATGATTTCATCTCCCCTGCTCCATCGTCCACAGATTCTCCCAGTGTCCGTTCTCATCATCCCAATCTTCTCCCGGATAAGCTCCAGTCCCTGTAACCTCCCGCGTATTCTCCGTGATTCATCCTCATCTCCTCTCAACCAGGAATAGAGGGGGAGTTGCAGCCTATAAAAGGCCCAGGTGTGAACCGAGAAGGGCATCCTTCTCCCCCCACCGGGGGGCATTCCCTCTTCCCCCACCGGGGGCTGCTCCCATCATCTCTCGGAGGCCAAATCCCACAGGAAGAAGAAGAAGTAAAGGGAGAGATAATAGTTTGGGATATTCTGGGAATTACTTCCCACAAAAAAAAAAAAGAGAGAAAAGAAATGAAATGATAAGAGCGGAGTCGCCGAAGGAAGAAAATGAAGAAATGGGAGCCCGCTGCTGTGCCACTGCTGCTGTCACCCACGACTTCATGGAAGGCTGATCTCCTCTCCAGGGTTGGATGCAGCCCTAACAAAGGAACACGGATTTTAGATTTTATTTTATATTCTTGGAGTTGTATGAACTTATTGTTTTTAATGAATATCTTCTTTTATTTCATGTTTAATTTCTGTGATTTTAAATGGGAAGTTTATACAACTGTTCTTCATTATCACTAAGTAAATATAAGATAGTCCAAGCTTAGAAAGATGCGGTGTGCTACCACCTTAGATTAGGGTAGACATTTTATGCCACTGAAGATGGATTATTCCCAAATTGCTTTTGTGAATTTCTATTTAAATGCTTATTAGGCTTGTAGCCAATTTGGTATGTTAATTCAAGAATAAATTAAAATACAATTAATCCTTGTTCCGATGTTAGTGGTGAATTCCTTGCCCTAGGTTCCCTAAACTGATATCCTTTTAATTGCATTTTCTTTTACTAAATTTCTTAGTTTAATTTTTTTCACAAACTTTTCCTTTTAAAATTTTTTTTAAGAAACAACTGTACCCCAATCCATGTGGATCGATACCCGTAATCACTATCCTACTAGATACGTGCTATTGCGTGGTCTTTTAAAATTTGACTATCAATTTTTGGCGCCGTTGCCGGGGGATTGCTAGCATAGTTGTTTTTCTTTTTATAAATTTTTTTTCATAAAAAATAAAAATAAAATAAAAATAATAATAAGATATATATCTAAAATAAAATAAAAATATTTTCTATTTTTTTTTACTTCCCTTATCTCCTTTCTCTCTCTTACTAATTTTTATTTTTCTTTGGTATTATTGATCAGGAATCGAAGAGAAAATTTGGGACGATCAAAAGGGAACTACTGGAAAAAGATGCTGTAGAGGTTTGCTTTAAAATAAAAAATTGTTGGAAAAATTTCCTTTGGTAACCTCTAAACCTTTCTTATTTAAATTAATTCTCAATTAGCTTGAAATTTTGTGGTGATTGTTTAATTTTAAATTCAGCAAAAAGTGTGAATGCATGCTTGATACACATACACCAATTAATCCGCACATAGTAAGGGCAATCACCCCAATAAGATAAGAACTCGATTTCATCACCAAATTCTTGCCCAAATTAGGTGAATCAATTCTCACATAGCTATCACTTTAATTAAAATCAATTAGACGTTGGCTCCTAGGGACATTCGAGCTCAATAGGACGAAGATCACCGAAAGTTGCATCAATTTCACTCTGTGGCTCAGTTAATGTCTAGGCAAGCTTTGTCCCTTAAGGGAGACAGTTCATCTGTTCGAGGTAAGTGGTTTTTAAGTGGGACCTTTGCGAACGCATCGTGACCCCCCTACTTACCTGGGAGCTTACCTGGTCAACTAAGTTCATTAGACCAGATTGGAGGCTTAGGTGCCCTCTTCAAACCAGTTAGGAGCTGTCTAATGATTTTAGGAAAAATACAATGATTTGATGTATTTTTCTTTTTGTGCATGCTTGACTGTACGTGACTGATCAAAGAGTATTGGTGCATGCTAGGGTGTCGTTCTAGATCTCCTGAACTATTATCTTTTGACCCTGAAATAGAACGGACCCTTAGGAATATTCGAGCTAAGATCAGAACATTAGAATCAACTATACCCGGTATGGATTTGATAAGGATGCGTTGAGTCTGGCTGAAGACGTTAAACTTAGCGCTTATTGGGAGGTAACCCAATTTTCGCAGGTTATTTTTGCATTTTTTTTATTATTTTCTTAATAGGATCCCTCATATTACTGATGCAACTACGGTAAAATGCTTCTATCCTCCATATGCATCATATTTTCGTCCAAAATAAAATAATATAAAATAATAATAATAATATAATATCTTCAAAAAAAATATTGAGGACAATGTCTGATCTAGGTTGGGGGGTATAAGATTCGAATTTTATATATAAGATTCGAATTTTATAAAAATTTTTTTGCATTTTTGCATTATTGAATAAGTTTTTCGAAAAAAAATGAACCTAATTTCTATGTCTTAGTGCTGAAATGATAAATGTACAAAGTATATAAAATCTAAAAAGCCCAATGACTAGTCAGGAGTAAGACAATTTGAGTTCTTTTTATTAGAAGTTCTTTTAGCGAGTTGTAAGATAATTTTTACTTTGAAATTTCACAACACACATGGCCTGCCTTCTAAGGGTTAGGTTCAACATTATGTTGTTAAGTCTGGTAGCAACCTTGAGTCCCGATGAATCATACCTATCTAATTCACTATTATCTTCTGAAATAAATAAATAAATAAATAAAAAGAGGAAAAAAAGAGTGAATTTAGTCAGGTACATCGAAAAAGGGCTACCTATTGTCAAAGGTCAGCGGGCTTGTATGAGGAATCCGAGCATAGGTCCGTAGGGGAGTCTTGATGCCTAACACCTAATGCCATCTGGTGTGGGAGTGTTGACTGAATGCTCGCTACATGGAGGAATCATTACAAGAGTAAAAGTGCATAATTTATTTATAAATACAAAAATATATATATAAAAAAAGCAAAAAATAATATTGACCTTGAAAGAGACGATAGTGTGGAAAGCCACCGTTGTAAAAATTCGAAGTAAACTGAAATATTACAGATAAAGCCCATGAGGTATTAAAGTAAACATCCACAACTCTCGAAATCCTGCAAGATAGGATGATTTTGAATCAGTGATTAGGTCTTATCTGACCAATTCTTGGGAAACTACTACTTTAGCCCAAGTATTTTGAGAATCCAAAGCCTTAGCTTGTGTAATGATCCAGATATCACCGAGCACCTAAGTATAAATTAGCATTACAACTTCCTAACAAAACTTAATGACTTCAACTTAGTTGCATACTGACCTAGGATTTGGGCTGACTTAGTAATTAAAACTTGTGTTGCTTTTTGAAATTCTTGACATTAAGGCATTTGAAATTAGATTTTATAAAACAATAAATAAAGTGCTTCGGACGAAACAGTTTGTGGGTATTTGAGCCGGGAAACCCTCACGAGACAAACTCGTCCACTAGGGCCACCTAGGATTAAAGCCTTATTGCATACGGTAAATGCAATCGCGATTCCTGCGGAAAGTGAGTTAGGTTTTTTTTATTATTTTGCTCGGAGGACTAGCAAAATGGTAGGTTGGGGTGTGATAAGTGCTAAATAATACATAAATATCCTCTTTTTCATAGCACTTACCATTATTTTAATTCACATATTTTATAAATTTACAAAAAAAGTGTGGTACCTTCTCATTACATTTTAATAAATTATAAGAGGTAATTCGAGTTGATTTAATTATTTATTGATTGAGCCTAATGAATGCAGGTCAAGTGCAATTCAATTGGATGGATGCCCAAACTATTTCACAAGTCCACTCAAACGCAACTCACGGTATTTCCTGCTTTAGCAGATAGCCGTCCACTGTGCATTCCACCTTTTATGTGATTCCTCCCGAATTTAATAGGCATGTGAACCGTCTTCCCACCCAAATGGTCTCGAATGGACATCTTCCCAGGCCGGAATAGGATTAATTCCTCTGCTTCAAACAGTTCAATTCCCATCTTCCCAACTAAGCCAAATCAAATCCACGAATTATCTCCCTTGCTCTGCATTCGCATGGATCACCTGTGTCCAACGAACAGAGCTCGTCCAAAGAACTCCCTTCATCCTGTTATGATCCATCCTCACCCGTGATGATTCCTCCACGCATCACGCACTCCGGCATTTCCTCCCAGTTGTCCGTAAGTTCTTCCCAGCTTCTTTCGCTTCCTCCCAACTTCCGAATCCAAACTCCATTCCATCCGTGAAGGATCGTCCCCAGCTCATGAATTCATTCCCTCTTCTTCCGGACTGATCCCAGCTGGATTCCCAAATGTCCCAACATTCCAAAGCTTCCACGAATCACGTTCCCAACTAAAACCCATCTCCCCTGTTCCCAGTCAAAGGAGTCCTCCGGATTAGCTTTGATCCTCCCAGATCCTCTCGTTCGGGATCAACTCCATTTTCATCCCAGCGTCCGTGTGTTTCTCCCATGCTTCCGATCATCCCCCAGCCATCCCAGATCCCGTTAACGAAGTCCCAAACTCCCATCGTATCTCCATCCCGTTTGCATACCATTCACAGTTCCGCATCCAAGCTCCTTCCATGAAACAGAGCCCCATCTGGATGACCCAAATCCCAACATATTCATCTCCCCTGTTTCTATCACCTCTCAGCCAAATTCCCAGCATCCCATTCGTAATCCATCAGTCCGCATCATCCAAAGATCTGCTCCCAGCCGGATGAAGGCTTATCCCGTGATCCTTTTCTTCCGGATTCGTTTCATCCATATCCACGCACACAATTCCAGCCTTGCTTCGTTCTCCGAATCCCCTGTTCCCACCGAACTCAGGATCCGATCTTACCTCCCAGCTCCTTCATTCCATTCTCTTCCCAGTATCTGTATCTTCACGTCATCACGGATCAGGTCATCATCCCGAGCATCACAAAAGAACACTTTTTCCTTATCCCCTGCTTCCGCGGAACAGGATTTGGATCTTCCAATCGCGAGCTTCACGACCATGGATCCAGAGAATCAAGCCGTCCACGTCTCCGCGAAGCAGCTTCAGGCGTTTCCTCCGCGTGTCTTCCCTCCCGTCCGCGATTCAAGGCCTCTTCCCTCCACGGATGATTTCATCTCCCCTGCTCCATCGTCCACAGATTCTCCCAGTGTCCGTTCTCATCATCCCAATCTTCTCCCGGATAAGCTCCAGTCCCTGTAACCTCCCGCGTATTCTCCGTGATTCATCCTCATCTCCTCTCAACCAGGAATAGAGGGGGAGTTGCAGCCTATAAAGGCCCAGGTGTGAACCGAGAAGGGCATCCTTCTCCCCCCACCGGGGGGCATTCCCTCTTCCCCCACCGGGGCTGCTCCCATCATCTCTCGGAGGCCAATCCCACAGGAAGAAGAAGAAGTAAAGGGAGAGATAATAGTTTGGGATATTCTGGGAATTACTTCCCACAAAAAAAAAAGAGAAAAGAAATGAAATGATAAGAGGGAGTCGTCGAAGGAAGAGAATGAAGAAATGGGAGCCCGCTGCTGTGCCACTGCTGCTGTCACCCACGACTTCATGGAAGGCTGATCTCCTCTCCAGGGTTGGATGCAACCCTAACAAAGGAACACGGGTTTTAGATTTTATTTTATATTCTTGAAGTTGTATGAACTTATTGTTTTTAATGAATATCTTCTTTTATTTCATGTTTAATTTCTGTGATTTTAAATGGGTAGTTTATACAACTGTTCTTCATGATCACTAAGTAAATATAAGATAGTCCATGCTTAGGAAGATGCGGTGTGCTACCACCTTAGATTAGGGTAGACATTTCATGCCAACTGAGATGGATTATTCCCAAATTGCTTTTGTGATTTCTATTTAATGCTTATTAAGCTTGTAGCCAATTTGCATGTTAATCCAAGAATAAATTTGATGACCCAAAGATTGATTTAAAGATTGATTTTGATGATCACAAAAACCTGGAAGTATAAATACTAATGTTTGTGTTGCAAGGAGAAAGATATTTATTTTGCAAGGAACATAGCAAGTTGGAAGAACACAAGAAGGCCTCCAAAGCTCTCAAGAAAGTTGGAAGAAAGTTACACTTCATTGGCCCAAGTTTCAAGTTCAAAGGACTCAAGTTGGACGAGCAAATTCAAAGGAAAATTCAAAAGAATAGTCCTCGAGTCGACTCCAGGGAGTAACAAGACAGAAACACAGAGAGGCTATTTTGGACTCTGAGAGCCGAGTCGACTCCTGAAGAACTCGAGTCGACTCCGATGGCTGGCAGGTCGACTCCTAAGGAAGCTAGAGTCGACTCCCAGAGGAAAACAAGCAAAAAGTCAGAGAGACAATTTCAGACACTGAGAGCCGAGTCGACTCCGCAAAGTCCGAGTCGACTCCAAGACAGCGCGACCCCAAAAGACAGAAGACCGTTTTTGGATACTGAGGGCCGAGTCGACTCCGAGACAGTTCGAGTCGACTCCGAGACAGCACGAGCCAAAAGACAGAAGCTCGGGAGTTCGGACTCTGAGCACGAGTCGACTCCCAGAATTTCCGAGTCGACTCGAGTGAGCAAGTTGAAAAATGCTCCATGGATTCTTGGGATGAGCCGACTCCAAGAGTGCCAGGTCAGCTTCAGACTTTGGGGAGTCGACTCCGGGACAGTCGAGTCGACTCCCAGTCGAGAGCACTTTAATTCGAATTTTGAACAGTTGCCGAGCCGTCTCCAGAAAGCACGAGTCGACTCCTGCAACAGGCCAGTCGACTCCAGATCGCGCGAGTCGACTCCGATCCCAACGGAAGCTTTGTCAGGAGTTGCAGACTGTGCATAACGGCTCTTATTTTTGTCTCTAACGGCTAGATTTTCTGTTTCAACGACATCTAAAGCTATAAAATCAAGAGGAGAGCTAGGAAAGAAAGGATGGAAGTGGAGAGAACTTTAGAGAAGAGATCTCAAAGAGTTACAAGGAAATCCTCCATAAGCACAAAAGGCCATCAGGAATAGAGAGAAGAAGAGTCAAGTGTGATCCCAAAGCTTCCTTCCATCCGTGTGCTTGCCTCGGAGATCTCTACTTCGTGCCAAATCGGAGAGGATCAAGTAAAGAAGAAGCCGAGCTCCCTTATCTTAAACTCGTTTGAGGGTTCTCTTTACTCTATTTGTTTATATTGTTACATTTGCTTGTTTAAGAAGCTTTGATCTGTTTT
>NW_024069137.1:0-66479 GCF_009389715.1 Phoenix dactylifera
TAGATTTATTTGACTTGAGTTTGAGAGTAGAAAACTCTTTTCCCATTATATATTCTGCCCTGGCCCAAGGTCTTAGAACTCAATCTAATAAATCACATAGGATCACTCCTCTTCTATCAAGGTCGATAGATTCCATGTAAGTGCATACCCTACTCCTATAGTGAACCTACTGCAGCCAATCTACATAACAAGGACCCATATGACTAGAGACCATGTATATATGCAGTCAAACTATAATAACCTCACTGTGAATAGCCGAAGCACTGCAGGTCAAAGGACCAGTCACACTACTGCAACATCAAGCAAGTCACTGACGAGTGGATAGACATCCAAGTGACTTCTTGTCTTGGTCACGCTCAGTACCCTTATTCTCTAACAAGCACCTGCACTATCACTTCAGTGTCCCTACACTGTGGACTCGAGTCTCGTCCATCCATAACGAAAGCGATCTGTGCACTGATCGGATCGATCACCGTCCTCGTGATGATCCATTGATCAGGAGCATTTAAAAATTAATCACCAATGATACATGGCTCAAATTCTCAACTCTTGAGAATATGTATCATTATCTTATTAATTTCTTGGACGATTCATAGACACATAAACAATATGAATGAAAAGATGCCCATTTATTATTCAATAATAATAAAGTCAAGTACAAATTTATGTCCCAGAATTAATAATGTGTCCGCCAGATTGGCTTCTAGGGCATACATCTAACAATCTCCCACTTGCACTAAAGCCAATCAGACATATATCTAAGTCCCATCTTCTCAAGGTGGGCTTCAGTCTTCTGCCGATTTAACTGCTTAGTGAGCGGGTCCGCCACGTTGTCCGTGGAGTCTACTCTCTACACCTCGACATATTTCTTCTCGAGGTAATCGCGTATGAGGTGAAAGTGCCGCTCTATATACTTGGACTTCTGATGAGACCTAGGCTCCTTAGCAAGAGCTATGGCGCCATTATTATCGCAGTAGAGTGTGATGGCATCTGATGGCATTACATCTAGCTCTGCAATGAATTTCTTGAACCAGAAGGCTTTCTTTGCAGCTTCAGAGGCAGCGATATACTCAGCTTCCATGGTAGAATCAGCAATGATCGGTTGTTTGAAACTCTTCCAATTTACCGTACCACCATTGCACAAGAACATATATCCAGATGTAGACTTTCTATCATCAATATCAGTCATAAAATCTGAATCTGTGTATCCTTCTACCTTTAACTCTGATGATCCTCCAAAAATCAAGAACAAATCTTTAGTTCTTCTTAAGTACTTATGAATGTTCTTTACAGCAGTCCAGTGCTCTTCACCTGGATTCGACTGATATCTGCTAGTGACACTCACGGCAAGGGCTATATCAGGTCGTGTACATAGCATGGCATACATGAGGCTTCCTATTGCAAAAGCATAACGGATCCTGCTCATGCGTTGAATCTCTTCAGATGTGTTAGGGCACATTTTCTTGGAGAGATGAATCCCATGCCTAAGAGGTAATAGACCCCTTTGGAGTTTTCAATGCTGAACCTTTTCAGCACCTCCTCTATGTACATCTTTTGTGATAGGCCAAGCAACCTCTTAGATCTATCTCTATAGACCTTAATCCCCAAAATGTAGGATGCTTCCCCAAGGTCTTTCATGGAGAACTCTTTTAACAACCAGACCTTGACCGAGGTTAGCATGGGAACATCATTCCCAATCAAGAGGATGTCATCCACGTACAGTATGAGGAACACGACAGCACTCCCACTAACCTTCTTGTAAACACACGGTTCCTCTTCATTTTTGGTGAAATCAAACGATTTGATCGCATCATTGAAACGAGTGTTCCAACTCCGAGATGCTTGCTTTAGTCCATAGATGGACCTTTGCAGCTTGCAGACCTTGGGATCACCATCACTGGAAGTGAAACCCAAAGGCTGCTCCATATAGATATCTTCATCAAGATATCCATTCAGGAAAGCAGTTTTCACATCCATCTGCCATATTTCATAATCATAAAATGCTGCAATGGCAAGCAATGTTCGAATGGATTTCAGCATGGCTACAGGTGAAAAGGTCTCCTGATAGTCAATGCCTTCGCGCTGACTATACCCTTTCGCCACTAGCCTTGTCTTATAGGTCTCTACCTTTTCATCCGAACCTATCTTCCTTTTGTAGATCCATTTGCATCCAATAGGTACTATACCTTTTGGTGGATCTACTAAGGTCCAGACTTGGTTGGAATACATGGAGTCTATCTCTGACTTCATGGCTTCCAGCCATTTTTCGGAATCGATATCAGATATCGCCTCGTTGTAGGTATTGGGATCCTGTATATGTTCCCTATCTCCCATTAGGAACATTTCCTCGGTGTCCTCTACTAGTATACCTAAGTATCTATCGGGATGATGGGAGACCCTACTAGATCTACGAGGTGGAGGAGGTACTATGTGTACTGGCTCTATGTGAATAGGTTTTATAGGATCCATGACTCGTTGCTTTTCAGAGACTCTTTCTTCAAGCTCAATTTTCCTCCCACTGCCTCTATCAAGGATAAACTGTTTTTCCAGGAAGACGGCATGTCGGCTCACAAACACATTGTGATCCTCTGAGACGTAAAAAATTGTATCCTAATGACTCTTTAGGATATCCAATGAAACGAGCACTTATGGTCCTAGGTTGTAACTTGTCCGCCTGTAGTCGCTTGACATGGGCCGGACATCCCCAAATCTTGAGATGACCAAGACTCGGCTTCTTACCATGCCATATCTCATATGGTGTGGTAGGAACGGATTTAGAGGGAACTCTATTCAGTAAATAAATCGCGGATAATAAGGCATCTCCCCAAAGAAACATAGGCAGATCTGTGAAGCTCATCATGGATCGGACCATATCCAATAGAGTCATATTTCTCCTTTCTGACACCCCGTTGAGTTGAGGTGTACCCGAAGGCGTCCATTGTGAGACTATGCCATTCTCCTTGAGATAGTCCCGAAATTTTTCACTAAGGTATTCTCCTCCTCGATCTGATCGAAGAACCTTAAGGGTTTTTCCAGTCTATTTTTCTACTTCATTTCTGAATTCTTTGAACTTTTTCAAAGACTCAGATTTGTATCTCATAAGATATACATACCCATATCGTGAATAGTCATCGGTAAAGGTAATGAAGTACGAATAACGATCCCTGGCTGACACATCAAATGGGTCACACACATCAGTATATACCAGGGTAAGTATTTCAGTGGTCCTCTCCCCATGTCCTACAAAGGGCAATCTAGCCATTTTTTCTTGAAGACAAGACTCACAAACTGGATATGACTCGGAAGTCAATGGGCCAAGAAGCCCATCTTTCTCCATTTTGTTCATTCTGTCCTCTCCAATATGGCCAAGCCTGAGGTGCCACAAATACTTCTGGTTTATCTCATCTCTGGATCTTTTAGATCCTATGGCACTTACAACTTGCTCAGATACATTCACAGACACATCAACATGCAAGTGATAGAGACTGTCAATCATGAAACCACGTGCAACTAATTTATTTCTGAAATAAATAGAACAGTAGTCTTTGTCAAATGTCAAAATATGACCATCCTGTGCTAAACATGAAACAGAAATCAAATTTCTGCTAGCAGCAGGGACATAATAACAGTCTCTAAGAAATAAACTAAATTCAGACAGTAATCGCAGAGGATAGGTGCCCACAGCTACAGCAGCAACTCTTGCCCCGTTGCCTATCCGAAGGGTCACTGCACCTTCCGCCAGCCTCCTACTTTTCTTTAGACCCTGCATAGTAGTGCACAAATGAGCACTAGAACCAGAATCTATAACCCAACTAAAAGTAGAAGAAACCGTAAGGTTAGCTTTAATTATAAGCAAGTCTAACATACCTTCAGAAGGTGTGTCTGCCTTTTTGTTCTTTAGGCTCTCGAGGTATGAAGGGCAATTTCTTTTCCAGTGGCCGTCGACATTGCAGTGGAAACATTTTCCTTTGTCATCAGCCTTTTTCTTATGAACTTCCTTCTTAGGCTTCTTGTCTTTCTTCTGCTTCTTAGCAGGCTTCTTTTTCTTCCAAGTAGACTTTCTCTTGGAACCAGAAGTCAGCTCAGCAGCTAGAATAGAGCTCCTTGAACTTTTCAAGGCTCCCTCAGCAGTTACCAACATGTTCAACAATTCGGTCTTAGTGCATTCAATCTTATTCATATGGTAGTTTACTATAAACTGCCCAAATGAATCAGGGAAGGAATTGCAGGATCAGATCTATCTGCAGTTCCTTATGCATGGTCATACTGAGCTTCTCAAGCTCCTCTAGTGATCATAGTCAAACAGTGATCGTGGACAGACTGCCCCTCGCGCATCTTTGCCTTGAAGAGTCTCTTGGATACTTCAAAGCGTGCAGTGTGGCTCTGCTCACCATACAACTCTTGCAGGTGTGCCGGTATTTTCCTAGCAGTCTTCATATTCTCATGCTGGCATTGAAGTTCATTAGTCATGGATGCCATGATGTAGCACTTGACCCTAATGTCGTCATCTGTCCACTTTTGATGCGTCTCACGCTGATCATCAGTAGGACGTGCTGGTAACCTGGGGATGTCACTCTCGAGCACATACCCTAATTTCTCACAACTTAGAATTATTTTGAGGTTTCTCAGCCAGTCTTTGTAATTGGTTCCGGTCAGTCGGTTGGTTTCAAGGATATGGGTCAAAGGGTTCGAAGCTGACATTGTGATCTGTAGAGAGTAAAGATTCTAGTTAGACTTTGTACTTGAACTCTATTTGTTTTAGGGTCTTTTAAAACAAATGTACTCCCACTATTTTTTCGAATCCCTCATACTCTCCTGATGGAGAAACGAAAACCCTACGCGACTAGGATTTCTAGTGGGTACTACGGTCTCACCGATTTACATGCCGCCTCACCTAACAGTTATTGAGGACATATAAGAGGCAATCGAACAATTGGCCAGGTAAGCAGGTGGGAGGCTCCCCTTACTCAGAGAGTAAGGTCCTAATTAAGTAACCATCTTTTAGGCTTGCCTAGACACCAATTAGATCAATTAATCTAATATGACTAACTCATGTTGGTTCACCCTTGACTGATTAGGGAGGTTTCGAATTAGGTCTCACTCGATCGCGTATTCACATCTCATGCAAATATAAATCTACCCGCATAAACATAAGCATTAAACATCCAGGCATTTATCAAAAATAAATATAAATGGTGATGATCATGGATCCAGGATAGGGTCATTTTACAAGCACATGCACGTCAATTGGTTTGATCGTCTTCAACTCTTGACTTGATCTTGATCCCTTAGGTCCAATTGTGATCAACTCCTTGATCCATCTTCAATCAACCCTTGATCTCGATCCGTGCATCTTGAGCTTGTTGATGTACATATCGATCAACCATCGACGTGCAACACATATCACAGAATACATCCCAGATTGCTTTAAAAAATTAAATATAAAATAAAAATAAAATTACAACCCTTTTTCATGAGACACGCAGGTCTCTAATACATGAATTTAAGATGCACGCAGGCATCTGAAAAATTAAAATTACATGCATCACAGAACATCGTAAAACATTTCAGCACATTCAAAGGGTCCATCCATGATCATCACCATACGCATCACATGCATAAAAATTATTTTCAGATCTGTAATTTAATTGATTATTCCATCTCATGACTTGCTGATCATGCTAGATTTGACTCTAAACATTTGTAATCATATTATCAAAGCATTAGAATCATTAATCTAAGCATCTAATAATTAGTATGCAGAAAAATCAGCAAGCTGAAAATTCTGCATACATAAATTTCAGCAAGCATAATCCCTTAAATTTCAGATCTAAAATGCCTTGAAAAATTTAATTTTAATCTTAATCTACATAACTATGGCTCTGATACCACTGTTAGCATCCCTCATATGCCATGAAAATTTCGAAATAATTTTCAGATTGCAGCGGAAAACATATGCGGGATTCGTTCATCGCAATGAACGTGTTTTAAAACCTTTCGTTTGTAGATAGATTAGAATTAAATTATTTTAAACCATTTTAAAATCATTAAGAAGATCAGATCTTCACCTTATGCGGGTGGATGGTCTCCGCAAATCTGATTCACGTGGTATTTGATGAAGGTTCAGTGAAAGCCGCACACGCGTCCGGCCTCTACAGGTATCCACACGAAGTAATGAGTCGATCGAAGCCTTTGAATCTCCCCGGGGTGCTAGCTCCCTTGTAGAGAAGGTTATTGATGGTTGAATTCTTTATCCTTGCAGCAATCAACACTTGGTTGCTTTCTCTTGAGGATGAAGAAGAGGAGAAAAAAAAAATAAAAGGAAGCATACACTTGCAGCCTTTTATTTTTGGCGGAAGAAGGAAAGAAAAAGAGATGCACACGCCTCCCTTCTTTTCTTTGTTGGTGGCTGATGAAACCCCAAAAGAGGAGAGGGCTTCTCACGGCTCAAAGAAGGTTGAGAGGAGGAGAGGTATGGCTCAATAATGGAATGAAAAAATCCCATGCGGCAGCCCCTCTTTTATTTTGTTTAAGATAAAGTTGGAGCTCTTAAATTAATAATGGAATGAAAAAAACCCATGCGGCAGCCCCTCTTTTATTTTGTTTAAGATAAAGTTGGAGCTCCTAAAATTTAGGAGCTCCATCCTTATCCATTATTCAAGAGGAGGGGGTGGGGCCCTCCTCCTTTTCTTCCTGTGAAATGCCAAGGGAGGGGTGTACGCCCCTCCCTCCTTATGTTACATCACGCACACCTCCACTTGATCTAATCAAGTGGAGGTTAGGGGCTTATTCTTAGGTGGTTTAGTCCCTTTCAAAAAACAACCAAATGCACCCTTTCTTTCATTCCAAATCCTAATCCAATTAGGATTTAATTGAACCAAGATTCCATTGAACTCTTCAATCCTAATCCAATTAGGAGTCATTTAATTAATTAGATTAAAATTAAAATTAATTAGGACTTCAGAAAATCCTAATCTAATCAGGACTTGTTCAAATTTCAGCCCTAAGACAATTATGACTTTAGAAATCCTATTCCAAATAGGATTCTAATTTAATTTGAAATCCTAATCCAATTAGGACTCCATGAATTCTACTCCAAGTAGGACTCGTGATCAAGTCCAATTAATTAAATTAAATTGCAATCCGATTGCAATTATTCCTTCTTCTAACCACTAACTCTTAGCGGGTTTTCAATTTATCAATCTAATTGATCATATGTGATTCTTAATCACAATTCAACCATCAGATCGGTCAATACTTCTAATGTGTGTGACCCCATAGGTTCTATTCTCACTGGTAGTGAGATATATTGCGATCTCTATCATAATATTATGGAAAACTCCTTTCAATGGGTTGAAACAATTCCAACTCAACTCGCCAGGGATCATCAACCATCAAGATGATCCCTGTGAGTCTCACCATCCACCAGTGACACCTAGCAGTATGTAGTGGCTACCTAGCAGAATAGAATGATGAACCTCTAGGTGCGTTATCGTATGATACAGTCCTTCTATCGTGGATCCCTACAGACCGGAGGTCATGGATAACTCGTCAAACCCCGTCGTCTGTCATATGTCTAGATTTATTTGACTTGAGTTCGAAAGTAGAAAACTCTTTTCCACTATATATTCTGCCCTGGCCAAGGTCTTAGAACTCAGTCTAATAAATCACATAGGATCACTCCTCTTCTATCAAGGTCGATAGATTCCATGTAAGTGCATACCCTACTCCTACAGTGAACCTACTGCAGCCAATCTACACAACAAGAACCCATATGACTAGAGACCATGTATATGTGCAGTCAAACTACAATAACCTCACTGTGAATAATCGAAGCACATAGGTCAAAGGACCAGTCACACTACTGCAACATCAAGCAAGTCACTGACGAGTGGATAGACATTCAAGTGACTTCTTGTCTTGGTCACGCTCAGTACCCTTGTTCTCTAACAAGCACATGCACTATCACTTCAGTGTCCCTACACTGTGGACTCGAGTCTCGTCCATCCATAAGGAAAGCGATCTGTGCACTGATCGGATCGATCACCATCCTCGTGATGATCCATTGATCAGGAGCATTTAGAAATTAATCACCAATGATACATGGCTCAAATTCTCAACTCTTGAGAATATGTTTCATCATCTTATTAATTTCTTGGACGATTCATAGACACATAAATAATATAAATGAAAAGATGCCCATTTATTATTCAATAATAATAAAGTCAAGTACAAATTTATGTCCCAGAATTAATAATGTGTCCGCCAGATTGGCTTCTAGGGCATACATCTAACATTTCTACTCCCTTTGATCCCTCTACACACCTTAAGAAGAACTTAGGAACTCCTATCCTTCAAAGCCTATATGCTCAAATCATAGGCTCACTAGGATTTTTAGCAAACTACACCAGGCCAGATATAGCATATATTGTAAATAGACTTAGTAGATATACTACTAATCTAAAGAGAGATCACTGGACAACATTAGAGAGGATCATTAGGTATCTTAAGGGTACTAAGTCCTATAGTTTGTACTTTAGTGGGTTTTCTGCTGTTCTGGAAGGCTATTGTGATCCCAACTAGATCAGCGATACCTTAAATATTAAATCCACCACAGGATATGTCTTTCTTCTAGGAGGTGTTGTTGTGTTTTAGAAATCTACCAAACAAACCTTGATATCTAGGAGTACCATGGAGTCTGAACTGATAGCTTTAGACACCACTAGCACTGAGGCTGAGTGGCTTAGAGATCTACTTATAGACCTTCCTGTAGATGAGTCACCTTTACCACCTATCTCTTTACATTGTGACTGTAAATCTGCAATAGATAAGTGCAACAAAAAAAATGCCAATGTAAAAATGAACAAGCACTTAAAAGTGCTGTTGAAAATTGTGTTCTGAAAGACAATCGTCAGCCTGTTGATAATTGAATTGTATATGAATTAATAAAATTAATAAAAGTTATTTGGCAATGTTTCTTTAGATATTTTGCATCTTCGTGAACTCAAGTAATATAATGAAGTCCTTAAGACTCTATTAAACGATAAAGGAGGATTTATCTACGAGTCCTTAAACTAGTTCATGACCAAACGATATGCTATCACTAGGACAATAACATTATCAAGAATAGGTCGTTTTATACGTTGGTTGTCCTCTTAACCAAGAAGTGTAGAGACACTGATATTTCACATAGGTGAAGTATATGAGTACATTTCACTGAACGTGACCAGTTCCGGAAAGCTCTGCCGTCAAGAGATGTTTCGAGTGGATATGGGGATAAGTATCCCTCAGACCTGAGATCACCACGGTGATTTGCAAGCAACTCACTTTGCTTTGGTACCGGACTATCTGAATTTCTAATTCAGTGATGGAAGGCTACTGGGTGCAGTCAAGTACTTGCGAAGTCGGTGCATGAGTCAAGATGGAATTGACCCCTCCTGGTAACCGGAGAAAATGCCCTTGTGTTCAATTTAGCAAAACCTTAGCCAGGATAATCCTTGCGAGGAGTCACAGGATTTGTAAAGTTGAAACACATTTTGGATGCACTGATTAAAGAGTTGACAGAACTCTGAAGTCATTCTAGGTATTTGGAGTCATAGGGATTAATTATACGGTAATCATAGTCCAAGGATTCCAGAATATTGCTTTGCAATTATTTGGCCTATTCGGATGTCGGGAACTATTGCTAGATGGTCACTTCGATTAATATAGAAAGTCGATCTTGTGCTACCGACTTAGGTTCGAACCTATGGGGTCACACGCATAAAAATTTCTAGGTTGATCAAATGGCTGATCGACGATTAAGAATCATCCAGGGGTACATCGGTCAATTCGATTGACAAATTATCCTAAGCAAAAGTTGCAGTAAAATAATTATTGAATTATTGAAGGATTAATTAGCAAATAGATTGCTAATGAGCTCAATTGATTGAATGATTGAGTTTAGGTTAATCTAAATTGAATAAAATTCAATTTGGGCTACATCAAGGTTTGACCTAATTGAATTGGGTTTGATCCGAGTTGATTAGGCTCGACCCAATTAATCGGACTTGACCCAATTGGATTGGGCTTGACCTGAGCCTATTAAAATTCCTTATTTGATGAGGATTCTAAGTTCAAAAATTCAGAAATTGAAAAGAAGAAGAATCCCTAAATTTTAGGACCCTAGATTTATTTCTTGGAGAAGAAAGATACCTCATCCTTATCCCTAAAATTAGTGGCTCCTATCCTCTTTATTTTTGGCCAATTTTTGGCGTGAGGAAAGAGGAGGCGTGAGGCTATTTTTCAGATAAATATGGTGCCTCAAATCTTCCTAAAAATATTGGAATCAAATCCCTAATTTGTAGGAAATTCATGGCGCATAAAGAAGGGTTGTGCGGCACTCAAATTGGTGGCGCATGAATCCCTAAAATGTAGGGATTCATGGCGCACAATTTAGAAGGATTAATCTCCTCTTTGCTGCCATATTTTTTAAAATTTTGGGATTTTTATCGGCCAAAATTCATTAGCTAAATGAGGTGTGAGGCGTGGTGGTCTTTTGGCTATAAAAGGACCCCCACGCCTAGGGTTAGGGTGTGAGAATTTTTTGAGAGACCTAGAGGTTCTAAAAAATTCTGAAACCAGCCGCCTCCCCTCTTCTCCTTCCTCTCCTTCATTTCCATCCTTCGTCCCTTCAAAGAAAAATCAAAGGTTGTGTGCTTCGAAGGAGAAAAGATCAGCCATTGCAGCACCTCTGCGCTAGCTAGCACTCCCACGGAGAAAGATCTTCCTGGAGCTTCGCGTAGACTATCCGTAGAGGCTTGACACGTGTGCGGCTACAAAAGGTGATCAAGGCATCATCAAAGTCCTCAAAGCAAAATGGTATGGGATATGATCTCATTAGAAGTTAGGATTAGAAATCAATTAGGTTGTTAAAATTCTGCATGATTACATGTTAGACATAGAATCATGCATACTTGTTTAGGATATATGTTTAAAGTTCTGGATCTATTTTTGTTGTAGAGATATGATCTCTAGCATGCATAGGAATTAAATAGTTTAATTCATGCTTTCGCTGTAAAATTTTTAAAAATATATGCATGCGACCGCAAGGGTTACCATCAAGTGCGTCATAAATCATTAAGATATAAATTGAAAAATAATATTATTGCTTTGAATTTTGTAAAATTAGAAAATAATTTGTCTGATCAGCTTACAAAAGATTTGTCTAGAATAGTAGTTCTAGAGTCGTCGAAGGGGATGGAGCTTAGCCCATAAAGATAAATCACCACGGTTGAAACCCAACCTTAAAAGGTTCAATGGGTGGAAACAAACCGGAGTGTGACTAAGAGGAGCACTATTTTATGTTTTCCTCATCCCTATAGCGCTAGTGCTCATAAAAGCAAGCGGTAGGATGAGTTTGTTTGTATAACTCTTAATGAGTCTGAGACCCAAGAGGCAGGAGCTTTCTTGCTAGCTTTTTTATTAAGACTCACCTATATGTGCAGTCATGAAGCCGCGATTATAGAAAATGGGCGATTTTCTAAAATGCACATGAAAGATACCTACGCATGGCCATATTAGCGCAACTGTTGCCCAGTAGATACAACCCAAGAGGGCGGGTGAATTGGGTCTTTTAAAACTTTTAAGCTATTTCTGAAACTTTTTGATTAATTATGCTAAGTTGTATAGATGCACAGTGAAGGTTAAACTTAGCAACAGTTTGATGTAAGGAAGGTGACTTGATTGAATATGCTTGCAACTAAAGGATGCGCGGATAAGAGTTAAGCAAGCAATTTATCTAAGTAAGTAAGTGTGTTAGTTAGACAATAACAAGAAGCATTACAAACACAACAAACATATAGTGGTTCGGTGCACCCCAGCACCTACATCCACTCCCCAAGGCCTCTTGGAAATTTCACTATAATCCTACAGATTACAGTTGGTTGTTTTACAAGCTCACAACCCAACTTGTTGTTTTACGAGCGCACAACGAACTCGGTCGGTTTTCCCAGGCTCACCGACTAGAACCTCCCCAATTGTTTTTCCGGGATCACAATCAAACCCTTACACCGTTGGTTTTGACCTAGGCTCACCAACAAACCTCTCACCGTTGGTTTTCCCTTTGGCTCACCAACAAACCTCTCACCGTTGGTTTTTCCTTTGGCTCACCAACAAACCTTAACCCCTTGATTCAATCCCTTGATTGAATCAAGTTACAAGATATTAAAAAACAAAGTTTAAAACAAATCAAAGCTTCTTAAACAAGCAAATATAACAATATAAACAAATTGTTGCCCAAGGTGACAATCCAAGAGGGGGGGGTGAATTGGTTTCTTCTAAATTTTAGTGCTTTTAAAAACTTTCGTAATTAAGTGCGGTGGATGCTTTCTTAGGTTATTTGAGTGAGTTAAGCTAATACAAGAATAGAAGATAAAGCAAGGGAAAATGAAAGCACAAACACAATGCAAACACACCAATATATAGTGGTTCGGTGCTCTCCTTAGCACCTACGTCCACTCCCCAAGCGTACCCTTGGGAATTCACTATAATCTCACGGATTACAGTTGGATTGTTTTCCGGGCTCACAATCCAAAAACCTTGTTGGTTTTACGGGCTCACCAACGAACCTATACAACTTTGGTTTTCCGGGTTCACCAAAAACCTTGTTGGTTTTGCGGGCTCACCAACGAACCTATACAACTTTGGTTTTTCGGGTTTACCAAAAACCTTTGTTGGTTTTGCGGGCTTACCAACGAACCTTTACAAAGTATTTAAAACAAATGAAAAGAAAAGATTTAAACTCCTAAATGAGCATATAAAGCAATATGAACTACAAAGAAGAGTTAGAAAGAAATTATCGCTTTGAAGTCGCTTTGCTCTTCTTTGTCAAGGAAGCTTCACTCTTCAAGGGGGGAAGGAGCTCTTGATGCCTCTTTGAATGTGCTCAATCCCTTTCTTTGATTCTTGAATGAAGCTCTTGATGAAGGAGATTAGGGCTCTTTTGTTTTCTTGTGGTTTCTTTGATATCCCACTCAAAAGTTGTGTCCTCTGATGAATAGTGCCCCTTTAAATAGTTTTCAACCTTCCTTGGACAAGCCCCATTCGTCAGATTTGAAAAACTAGCCGTTACATACCTTGGGAAGGACAAAAAGTACATCTGCAGAACTAGCCGTTACTGTTCAGCCCGTGTTTGGGTCGGCTCAACCTGTCCTTGGGTCGACCCAACTTTGCCTTGGGTCGACTCAACCATTTCTTGGGTCGACCCTCTCAGTAACCACAGAAACCTCAATTTCAGCCTTTCTTCCCATGGGTCGACCCAACCATTCTTTGAGTCGACTCAAAGTTCACTTGGGTCGACTCAAATTCTTCTTGGGTCGACCCTCTCAGTAATTCCAGAGAACCGTTTTCTGTCTGTCTTTCTGTCTTGCCCTTTGGGTCGACCCTCTCAGAGTTTGGGTCGACTCAAGCTTGGGTCGACTCAACCACTGTGTGGGTCGACCCTCTCAGTGAATCCAGAGAGCATTCTTCCTTTGCGTTTTGAGGTTCTTTGGAGGTTGGGTCGACTCATGCTTACCTTGGGTCGACCCAACTCACTGTTCATTTGTGCTGTTTTTGTAGGAGTGTGCCAGATGATTCCTAGATGTGCCGAGGTCGACCCAATCAACCTATGGATCGACTCAATCCACACTTTGCTGCATTCTCAAGGTTAGATTCATCCAAATGAACAAGACCATATATATATTTTCAATTAAACAAATGTACTGAGAGTAATGAACTTATAAATGAAGTATCAATTTAACTTATAGCATGCTCTAGATAATTACTTGTTAATCATCAAAATAACACTATCATCCTCAATCTCCCCCTTTTTGATGATTACAAAATAAAGAGTATAAGCCTATTGATACTTGTCTTTAAAATCAGTTTATAAAAGGGATTGAATTTCGGAATTTCAGCTTTTCATATATACTTGTGAAATCTCCCCCTATATTATTCAAAATTTGCCAATTTGACTTTTTGAATGGCTCCCCCTTTCATTTATAATTCATTAGCAATGAAACTTCAAAAATTTGAGATATCATATGAGTTTTAGGTTATGTATCGGGGTGCGAGAGGAGCGTGCCAACTTCTGAATTATGATAGAAATTTTTGATCTGATGATTTTCATTGTTACAAATTGCTCCCCCTTAGATATATAAGCTTTCTTATATGATTTTCAATTTGTTTGCCCATTTATTTCTCTTTTCGTTTCATAACTTCTTTACTCACTCTTTCTCACAAAGTTAATACTCTTTCTTTAAACACTATCTTTACATATTCTAAACACTATCTTTACTTCTCCCAAAATTAATACTCTTTCTTAACTTCTCAAATGAAATACTCTTTCTTTTCTTAAAGTGAATATTCTATCTTTTCTTCTCCCCCTTTATATACTCTTTTCTTCTTTTCTCCTTTATATACTCTTTCCTTCTCTTCTCCCCCTTTTTGTTATCATCAAAAATATATATTTGGGAAAAGATGCAATATAGACCAAACTTCATTGATCAAAATAGGAACGTTTTCATACATTAATGCCCAAAATAAAGATAAGTACAATGTTCCTCAATCAAGATTTAAAGATATAAGGGAAAAGCAAGATACATATGAGAAAAAGCAAGATACATATGAGAACTAGATTTCTAGCCTAGGCTCTAA
Source organism: Phoenix dactylifera (assembly GCF_009389715.1). Lineage (NCBI taxonomy): Eukaryota > Viridiplantae > Streptophyta > Magnoliopsida > Arecales > Arecaceae > Phoenix > Phoenix dactylifera. The sequence goes on from NW_024069137.1 coordinate 14,677, forward strand.
ACATAGATGCTAAGATCAGCCTAGGGGGAATCTAATGGCTGGGATCTAGTCCTCATCCTCCTAGCATAAGTGGCGAGGGGAGGTCGAGCCTGGTGAGACTGGGTCTGGCGTGGAGCACGTCGAGCTGGATGACTCTGTGCCGATATCTCTGACTCAGCAGCCTGTGGCACAGATGGTCCATGTGTCTCTCTCTCTCTCTCCTGAGTGCTCCAATCTGCTGCCTCAGATCACTGATATCAGCAGACATGACATCCAGCCGGGTGTCTAATCGGCTCGTGAGCCCGTCAGTAATAGTCCTCGCCTGGGCTGTCATGAGCTCTGTCATCCTGCTCCAGAAGTCATCCGTATCTGTCGGAGGAGCAGATGACGATGGTCCAGCCTCTGAGGGTGCAGTAGGATGATCCATAGGCTCCTCATCCTCATCCTCTGGTGCCTCTCCCTCTGGTGCCTCACCCTGAATGCCTGCACCGGTGTGAATCCACTGCCCGTTCACTTTCGCATATCCCATGCGTATGAGTGTCCGTGCAGTGTACGTGTCTGTGGAATACAGACTCTTGGATGCCTCCACCTCGAGAGGTAACCCATGCTGTCTAAAAATCAATGTGAGTATCATGCCATAAGGTAGTGATACCCTGTTGCTGCTTATCACCTTTCTCATCTGCCTCAATATCATGGCCGGAAGATTTAGGGGAATCCCCCGAATCATACACTCCATAACTGCAAGATCTCGCTCTGAGATTAGATCGAATCTCCCGGTCTTCGGAAATAAAATCCTATTTATCATATTGAGCAACAACCTCATCTCAGCAGAAAGAGAGCTAGCTATTACCTTTGTGGAAAAATCGAAGTTCTCATTTTCCATGATTAACTGTAGAGCTCTCATTTTGTTTTCTGACTTTTTCGGAGTAGCTCCTGTGCAGGGTAGGTGTAGTAGCTCACTCAAGCTCTCCTCGGATACACGGATCCGAACCCCTCTAACATCTGAAATAAGTCCTCCCATACCAGTCTTGAGGAAGGCGTAGAACTCTTGGACCAACCCGGGGTAAATCACCACATCAAGGGAGCAAAGATACTCCCAACCTTGTCTTTGGATCCATTCCCAAATCCGAAATCCTTCTTGGTTGAAAAACTCCGAATGAATCCTTCTCCCGGTAGTAACCGGCCTCCCCGCAAATCTTGCAAGGATCACTGAGGGGGAAGGAGGAGGAGGGACCTCCGCACGTGTCTCACGTCGTGGAGACACGGGAGAAGGCTCGGTAGGACGCCTTTCCTCTTGTTGTACCCGAGTCACTCTTCCGGATTTCTTGGCTACGACTCGTCTGGGTCCCATTTCTCCAAGATCTTAAGGAAATCTACTGTTTGGAGGAGTCTAGTGGAGATTGGAGAGTGGGGACAAGGATTTTCGGAAGAAGACAAAGGGCAAACAGTGCCCTAGATGTGCTCTCGGGCCCCCTTTTAACAGTGGGGTCCCGACGTTGGGTCGACTCAAGAATTTTCTTGGGTCGACTCAACGTAGGGTCGACCCATGTTCTGGGTTGGGTCGACCCAAGTGCAGAAATTTTGTTTTCTCTCCCTTTTTGCTTCTAAAAAGTTTTCCTTGCTTCCAATCCTTATAACCTCTTTATGGAACAATGATACATGAGTAAGGAATCTATAGATAACAAATTTGACTCATGTTTCATGGGATTTTTGAAGTTAGAGGAATGTATCATGGCACTACTAGCTCCCTTTCATATTCATTCAATAAAAGGATCACATATACCTAATTCCCTCCTGAGCATACAGAATCTATCTTCACTCAATGGTTTTGTAAATATGTCGGCCAATTGTTTTTTTGTGCATATATGCTCAATGCATACGTTTCCATTTTGCACATGATCCCTAATAAAATGGTACCTTATTTCTATGTGTTTGGCTTTAGAGTGCTGAACTGGATTTTTAGTAAGATTGATAGCACTAGTATTATCACACTTAATAGGAATATTATCTAGTTTAACTCCATAGTCCTCTAGTTGTTGCTTGAGCCATAATACTTGAGCACAACAACTACCAGCAGCTATATATTCAGCTTCAGCTGTGGAGAGTGCCACTGAATTCTGCTTTTTACTAAACCATGACACTAAGTTATTTCCTAAGAATTGACATGTGCCACTTGTGCTCTTCCTATCTAATTTGCATCCGGCAAAATCAGCATCTGAATATGCAAGCAAATCTAAACAGGAGTCTCTCGAGTACCATAATCCAATAGTGGTAGTTCCTCTTAAATATCTAAGGATTCTCTTAACTGCACTTAAATGTGACTCCTTAGGATCCGATTGGTATCTAGCACATATCCCTACACTAAATACAATGTCGGGTCTACTAGCAGTAAGATAGAGCAAGGATCCAATTAGTCCTCTATAGAGCTTAATATCCACACTTTTTCCTTTTTCATCCTTGTCTAGCTTACTAGTGGGATTCATTGGTGTGCCAATTCCCTTATGATTTTCATTCCCAAACTTCTTCAGTATTTCCTTTGTATACTTAGTTTGATGAATGAAAATGCCTTCTTTGGTTTGTTTGATTTGTAATCCTAAAAAGAAACTTAGTTCTCCCATCAAACTCATCTCAAATTCTCCATGCATTAAATCAGCAAATTCTTTGCACAGAGTATCATTAGTGGCACCAAAGATTATGTCATCTACATATATTTGTACCACTAGTAGATTTTTGTCCTTTCTTTTGAGAAATAGAGTTTTATCTACATTTCCTCTACAAAAATTATTATCAATCAGAAATTTACTTAGTCTATCATACCAAGCCCTAGGTGCTTGCTTTAATCCATATAATGCCTTATGTAATTTAAACACATGATTTGGCAATTCATGATTTTCAAATCCTGGAGGTTGTTCTACATATACTTCCTCCTCAATAATACCATTTAAGAATGCACTCTTCACATCCATTTGATATAATTTAAAATCCATAAAACATGCAAATGCTAGAAGTAATCTAATAGCTTCTAATCTAGCTACAGGAGCAGATGTCTCATCATAATCTATTCCTTCTTCCTGATTGTATCCTTTAGCTACGAGTCTGGCCTTATTTCTTATAACTACTCCATTTTCATCTAGTTTATTTCTAAATACCCATTTTGTTCCAATTACTGAATTATGCTTTGGTCTTTCAGTTAATGTCCATACATTACTTCTTTTAAATTGATTTAATTCCTCTTGCATGGCATTTATCCAGTTAGTATCTTTTTCAGCTTCTTCATAAGTTTTAGGTTCTAATTGTGAAACGAAAGCAAGATAATCATTTAAATTTCTAAGAGAAGATCGAGTTCTTACCCCTTGAGATGGATCACCAATAATTAAGTCTTTAGGATGTCCATGTGCATACCTCCATTCTTTTGGCACGTCTTGGGGTTGTGGTGGCACGCAATCATCTCCCTTATCTTGATTTGGTACGTCATCAATTTTCAACTTCTCAAAATCGATAATTCCTGTATCATCATCAATAGAGTTTTCTTTCCTAGCAGACTCACTATCAGACTCATCAAATATAATATTGACCGACTCTTCCACTACTAAGGTTCTTTTGTTGAATACTCTGTATGCCTTGCTAGATGTGGAGTATCCTAAGAAGATACCTTCATCTGACTTGGCATCAAATTTACTTAAGTCCTCCTTGCCGTTATTTAAGATAAAACATCTACATCCAAACACTTTAAAATATTTTGCAGTGGGTTTCTTATTCTTCCAAAGTTCATAAGGAGTTTTCTTAGTTATAGGTCGTATTAAAACTCGATTTAGAATATGGCAAGAAGTGTTTATAGCTTCAGCCCAAAAGTACTTTGGAAGATTTGACTCGCACAACATTGTGCGTGCCATTTCTGCCAATGTCCTATTTTTTCTTTCAACAACCCCATTTTGTTGAGGCGTTCTAGGTGCTGAAAATTGATGTGATATTCCATTTTTAGTGCAAAATTCCTCGAAGTGTTGATTTTCAAATTCCGTGCCATGATCACTTCGAATTGCTACCAATGTGAGTTTCTTTTCATTTATGATTTTATTGTATAGTTTCAAAAATTCTGAAAATGCTTCATTCTTATGTGCCAAAAATGAAACCCATGTATACCTTGAAAAATCATCAACAATGACTAGTCCATATTTCTTTCCTCCTAGACTTGTAGTTCTAGTAGGTCCAAATAAGTCCATATGTATGAGTTCAAATGGTCTAGTTGTTGATACTACATTTTTCGATTTAAAAGATGATCTAGTTTGTTTTCCTAATGAACATGGTCCACATATTTTGTCCTTTTCAAAAATCAATTTTGGCACATCCTTTATTAATTCCTTCTTAACTAGTTTTGATATTAATTCCATACTAGCATGTCCTAGTCTTCGATGCCAAAGCCAACTAGTTTCATTCTTCTTTTCTTCATTAGTAATTAAGCATAAACCATTTTTCTTGCCTAATTCATGAAGATCTACTAAGTAAATATTTCTTTGCCTTTGTCCTACAAGTACAATGCTATTATCTTTAGGATTTGTGATTATACATACAGATGCTTTAAATGTAACTTTAAATCCTTTATCACAAAATTGACTTATACTAAGAAGATTATGTTTCAAACCTTTAACTAACAAAACATTTTCTATAAAAACAGATGGAGCAATGAAAATTTTATCCTTTCCAATGATATGGCCTTTACCATTGTCTCCATAGGTAACTACTCCACCTTTCTTTGGTTCCAAAGTGACAAATTGATCTTCGTCACCGGTCATGTGTCTTGAACAGCCACTATCTAGATACCATCGTTTTTCCATTTTATCAGCTGTAAGACACACCTGCAATCAAGATCAAGAAGAAACTTTAGGTACCCAAACTAAGTTGGGTCCTTTAGGGTTAGTACTCCATGTTCCTTTTGGAACCCAAACTTTCTTGAATTTAATCTTTTGATTATTACTTGATTTGTTTTGACTAGACTTTCTAAAGTTACATTCATATGCTCTATGTCCTATCTTATTGCAACAATAACAAGTAACATTTTCATTTTTAGCTTTTACAAAGATATTCTTTAAGAATTTTTGTTTTGTATTTGTTCTATAACCTAAACCAGCCTTATTATATACAGCTCTTTGACTATCAAGTATCATATTCAATTTGGTAGAACTAAGAGTAAATTTATCTACCAAGAATTTATACTTTTCAGCATCTTCTTTTAACTTAATATTTTCAGCAATTAGATTCTTGGTTTCATTTTCAAGTTTCCTACTTAACGTTTCATAGTTATTAGACAGTTTTATTTTATCTTTAATGAGAGATTGATTTTCTTCTTTTAGAGCTTTATTTTTATTAATTACTTTCTTATGTTCTTCCATGAGTTCTAAAAATGCATCATGTAATTCATCAACAGTAAAATCACAGTCAAGTTCAGAATCTACCTCATCGTCATTGGCCATATGACATATTTGGGCCGTGTCTTGATGATCTTCATCCTCTGAACTTGATTCCTCACTCTCACTCCAATCAGCCATAAAATTCTTCTTTTTCAATTTTCTTGCCATCCACTTCAAATCTGGGCAATCTATCTTATAATGCCCGGGTTTGTTACACTCATAGCAAATGGGAGTTTCTTTCTCCCTTTCTTTGTCCTTACCCTTTTCTTTGTCCTTACCCTTCTCTTTGCTTGAGTTACCTTTAGAGAAGGGCTTCTTTTTATGTAATCTATTCTTACCTCTCATGAATTTTCTGAATTTCCTGCCAAGTACTGCCATCCCTTCCTCATCAATATCTTCATCATCATCTGAATCTTCTGATTCAGATTGTTGTCTAGGGGTGGTAGTCTTTAGGGCTATAGGCTTTCTTCTCTTGACCTCATCTTCTGAATTTTGCCTCATAGTCAACTCATGGGTCATGAGTGACCCTAGAAGCTCCTCTAGCTGCAGTGTATTGAGGTCCTTTGCTTCTTGTATGGCGGTTACCTTGGCCTCCCAATTCCTTGGTAGAGACCTGAGAATTTTTCGCACCAAATCAGAATTAGAATAAGATTTTCCTAAACTTTTAAGCCCATTTATAATATCAGTAAAACGAGTAAACATATCAGTTATGGACTCGGTAGAATCCATTTTAAACAATTCATACTTATGTACTAATATGTTTATCTTTGATTCCTTGACTTGATTGGTCCCTTCATGTGTGACCTCAAGTCTATCCCAAATTTCTTTGGCGGTGGAGCAAGTGGATATTCTATTGAATTCATTTACATCTAAAGAGCAATAAAGTATATTTATAGCTTTTGCATTTAATTGTGCTAGTCTTCTATCATTTTCATTCCAATCCATTTCTGGTTTGGGTATGATAGTGCCTTCTATATTGAGTGTGGGTGTGTGAGGTCCTCTAGTGATTATTTGCCATAATTCATAATCTGAAGCTTGAATGAATATCCTCATTCTAGCTTTCCAATATGCATAGTTTGTGCCATTAAATAGAGGTGGTCTATTCGTGGATTGCCCCTCACTCATTGTACCTCCCACTTGGGTTGCCATGATCTTTAACTCTTGATTGTTAGATCAATGAGCACTATTAGAGCACCTTGCTCTGATACTACTTGTTGCCCAAGGTGACAATCCAAGGGGGGGGGGTGAATTGGTTTCTTCTAAATTTTAGTGCTTTTAAAAACTTTCGTAATTAAGTGCGGTGGATGCTTTCTTAGGTTATTTGAGTGAGTTAAGCTAATACAAGAATAGAAGATAAAGCAAGGGAAAATGAAAGCACAAACACAATGCAAACACACCAATATATAGTGGTTCGGTGCTCTCCTTAGCACCTACGTCCACTCCCCAAGCGTACCCTTGGGAATTCACTATAATCTCACGGATTACAGTTGGATTGTTTTCCGGGCTCACAATCCAAAAACCTTGTTGGTTTTACGGGCTCACCAACGAACCTATACAACTTTGGTTTTCCGGGTTCACCAAAAACCTTGTTGGTTTTGCGGGCTCACCAACGAACCTATACAACTTTGGTTTTCCGGGTTTACCAAAAATCTTTGTTGGTTTTGCGGGCTTACCAACGAACCTTTACAAAGTATTTAAAATAAATGAAAAGAAAAGATTTAAACTCCTAAATGAGCATATAAAGCAATATGAACTACAAAGAAGAGTTAGAAAGAAATTATCGCTTTGAAGTCGCTTTGCTCTTCTTTGTCAAGGAAGCTTCACTCTTCAAGGGGGGAAGGAGCTCTTGATGCCTCTTTGAATGTGCTCAATCTCTTTCTTTGATTCTTGAATGAAGCTCTTGATGAAGGAGATTAGGGCTCTTTTGTTTTCTTGTGTTTTCTTTGATATTCCACTCAAAAGTTGTGTCTTCTGATGAATAGTGCCCCTTTAAATAGTTTTCAACCTTCCTTGGACAAGCCCCATTCGTCAGATTTGAAAAACTAGCCGTTACATACCTTGGGAAGGACAAAAAGTACATCTGCAGAACTAGCCGTTACTGTTCAGCCCGTGTTTGGGTCGGCTCAACCTGTCCTTGGGTCGACCCAACTTTGCCTTGGGTCGACTCAACCATTTATTGGGTCGACCCTCTCAGTAACCACAGAAACCTCAATTTCAGCCTTTCTTCCTATGGGTCGACCCAACCATTCTTTGGGTCGACTCAAAGTTCACTTGGGTCGACTCAAATTCTTCTTGGGTCGACCCTCTCAGTAATTCCAGAGAACCGTTTTCTGTCTGTCTTTCTGTCTTGCCCTTTGGGTCGACCCTCTCAGAGTTTGGGTCGACTCAAGCTTGGGTCGACTCAACCACTGTGTGGGTCGACCCTCTCAGTGAATCCAGAGAGCATTCTTCCTTTGCGTTTTGAGGTTCTTTGGAGGTTGGGTCGACTCATGCTTACCTTGGGTCGACCCAACTCACTGTTCATTTGTGCTGTTTTTGCAGGAGTGTGCCAGATGATTCCTAGATGTGCCGGGGTCGACCCAATCAACCTATGGGTCGACTCAATCCACACTTTGCTGCATTCTCAAGGTTAGATTCATCCAAATGAACAAGACCATATATATATTTTCAATTAAACAAATGTACTGAGAGTAATGAACTTATAAATGAAGTATCAATTTAACTTATAGCATGCTCTAGATAATTACTTGTTAATCATCAAAATAACACTATCATCCTCACAAATAGAGTAAAGAGAAGCCCTCAAACGAGTTTTGAAGATGGAGGAGCTCGGCTTCTTCTTTACTTGACCCTCTTCTGATTTGGCACGAAGTAGAGGATCACTGAGGCAGCACACGGATGGAGAGAAAGCTTTGGGATTCTCCTGGATGCTCTTCTTCTCTCTATTATGCTTTGGATGGCCCTTTTGTGCTTATGGGAGATTTCCCTTGTAATCTCTTTGGAATCTCTTCCCTAAATGTTCTCTCCCACTTCCATAAGTTCTCCCCTAGCTCTCTTCTTGTTTTTATAGCTTTAGATGGCGTGGAAACAAGAATATAGCCGTTAGAGACAAAAATAGAGCCGTTGGACACAGTCTGCACTTCCTGACAATATTACCGTTGGGATCGGAGTCGACTCGCGCGATCAGGAGTCGACTCGTCTGTTGCAGGAGTCGACTCGTGCTTTACTGGAGACGACTCGGCCCCTGTTCCAAATTTGAATTAAAGTCGCCTCTTCGACTGGGAGTCGACTCGACTTGACCCGGAGTCGACTCGCCAACTTCTGGACCTGACTTGGCATTTTCGGAGTCGGCTCATCCACTGAAGTCCGTGGATCCAATTTTGAATTTTGTCCACTCGAGTCGACTCGACTGTCCTGGGAGTCGACTCGAATCTCAGAGCCCGAACTCCCGATCCTCTGTCTTTTTGGCTCGTCCAGTCTTGGAGTCGACTCGAGCTTCCTCAGAGTCGACTCGGCTCTCAGTTTCCGAAACACAGCCTTCTGCCATCTTGGTGTAGCGCTGCCTTGGAGTCGACTCGAGCTGTCTGGGAGTCGACTCGAATCTCAGAGTCCGAAAACCGCTCTCTGACTTTTTCCTTGTGTACCACTGAGAGTCGGCTCGCGCTTTCTTTGGAGTCGACCTGCCAACCATCGGAGTCGACTCGCGTTCCACAGGAGTCGACTCGAATCTCAGGGTCGAAAATCGCTCTCTGACTTTTCTGCCTGTTACACCCTGGAGTCGACTCGACAAGCATTGGAGTCGACTCGAATTCCTCAGGAGTCGACTCGAAGACTATTCTTTTGAATTTTTCCTTTGATTTTACTTCTCCAATTTGAATCCTTTGAACTTTAAACTTGGGACAATAAATTGTAGCTTTCATCCAGCTTTTCTTGAGAGCTTTGGAGGCCTTCTTGTGTTCTTCCAACTTGCTATGTTCTTTGCAAAATAAATATCTTTCTCCTTGCAACACAAACATTAGTATTTATACTTCAAGGTTTTGTGATCATCAAAATCAATCTTTAAATCAATCTTTGGGTCATCAGTCTCCCCCTTTTTGATGATGACAAAACTTGGAGTATATGCAATATAAAATATATTGTGTTCTAGAAGTAATACATAGCTAAGTTGCATGAAGTAGAAAACATATATATATTTGAACATACTTCATGATAATGCTTTAGATTTAATCAGCTTAACACAATCAACATATTTCAATTTAAGCTGATTTGTATTCAATTCAAAACAGAAAGCATTTATGAGCATATACTAGGATATTTCTCCCCCTTTTTGACAACATCAAAAAGATAGTGAAACATTAAGCACAAAGATAAGAATACTCAAATATTTCTTTCCCTTATTGTACTCTGATTTGAATGTCAAATTATTGCAAGAATATGAATCATATAACTCATGGCAATAATATTAGAATTAGATTAATGAGCATAGATCAGAGCCAATTAAGATAATTTCAGAGCAGAACACATCGAATGTGATTTCAAGAAGTTTTCTAATTTGATACCACAGATAGTTTTCTAATCAAATGTAGGTGGAATCTTTCTTAAGTTAATTCAAGAAGTACCATAAATGATATTCAAAGAAAGCACGAATGGAAATCTAACCTCTCTTCAATAATAAGTATGAAAGCTTGTTCATTTAAGATCTTTTGCCCAATATATAAAGCTTGTTTATCAACATGAGAGCAATTTAATTAATTTTCAGAGTATAAAATCAAAACTTATATACTTGAAAAATATATCATCATGTTGGATCATTAATTCTTAATGACTTCAAAGTTCTTTTATGATAATAAGAGCGTTGGGGCACAAATACCATAATATGAATTTATGCAGTTTTTGATACATCTTAGAGCTCTTTTACAAACTTTCTTTTATATTTTTTTTGAAAATAAGCACAATTTGATACATATATATAGAGATATGAATTGGCACAAAATTGAAGTTCTAAAGAGTAAGCCAATTAGGACTCATTAGTAAATTCCAAAATAGATTTTCTATGAGATACTCAAGAAAATTTAACATATTATTCTCCCCCTTTTTCATTAAGTTAGAGGCTCTTAAGATCAACTATTTGAATTGCAATTTGGTTCATGAGTGATGCATAAGATACACTAACCAAAATAACAAGCCTCAAGGTGTATCGTAAAAATTTTCAGATTTAAATTTCAGATGATACACATTGGAGAGTATTAGGATCACTTTTCATTTAGTATTCTTCCTCTCTCCTTTAGTTATAGATATACGCGATTAAGTTCCATAAGACCTCTCCTTCTGAAATTTTCTTTCTCCCCCTCAATTGATCATTCCATTTAAGAGTTTAGAATTTGAAGATAATGTTCAATAAAATCGTCAATCTCAAAAATATATTTTCTATAAGTTTCAGCTTATTTTCACAAGACTCAAGGTTTGAGATAAGACAACCTTTATAGAACTCATCTCAAGGTAATTAAAGCGTGTCTTGTAATATAAGGAGGTTCATCAAAATCAATCCATAAAATTTAAGGTATACATCAAATTGAAGTAACTTTAGGATAAGATACTGAATATCTAAAGCTCCCCCTCAAAAGATGCATACTTCTTTAATCATTCTTTTCTTTTGTTGAATTTCAGATTTTAATGACAAATGTGGACAAAACTGAAACATTATGACATCAAGAATGTAGAGTGATCTAGAATTATTCAAAATTTATAGCAATCACTCTTTTTAATCTTTCAAGAACAAGTTATGCTTCCTCTTAATCTTTGAGAAAATGTACTGAATTATTAATCAGAAAATGATTCATTTGAAGTTCAGTTTCTTTCATAAGCATTTACATTTTCTTTCTTTTAAGAATCATTTGAGTGAGCTGAAATATTTCTAGCTTTAAGATCATTCACTCTATTGATGGAAGTCTTTAATAATATAGGAGAAAAAAAAAAAACTATAGATGATCATTGAGGTATGTGTATTTATGGAACTCAATTTCTTAATCACAGTTTTTCAGCAATGTATACATGAAGCTCAATAAATTTTTAAATATTGAAATAAAGTCATATATTTTAAAAATATTTACTTGCAATCAAGATCATCGTAAGACACATCATTTGGATCAATATTAGTATATTTTGAAGATAAGAAATGATATGTTTCGGATGCGTATCGGAGCAATCAACCAAAGGCATCAAAATAAATTCTGTTTTTCTTACATTAAGATTTTATTTAGAAATCATATGGAGTTTAAACTTTTATACAAAATCAGGTTCTGAATTACATAGGATTTTCAATAGAGGCTTTCAAAATCATAATTTGAGATATGTATCTTCCACATTATAGCTCATCTTAAATCATTATGATTGAAAACACATATTTCAAACATATATAAGAGCATATTCAGAATATTTGTATTTATGTTGAGTTTTGGTATGAATTAGAACATTATATACCAAAGTTAAGCAAGTTGAAGGATAAAACAAAATCAATTCATTTTCCCTAAATAGAGATATCCTTCTCTTCTCCTTTTTACAAATTTATTCAACTTTCAGGTTTTAACGATGATTGTTAACGACAAATCTGAAAATTTCTTTTCAATAATACCAAACAATAATTTTATATAATATTCCAAACATTCAATCAAATTGTCCAAGCATGGAGCATTTCAAAATATTGAGAACCCATAATTTAAAACATCATGCCTCATGCAAACTATATTATGTGTTAAGTCATGCATTAAGATATTAAGAATAAGCATGTCAAGGATCAAAATCAATTCTTTTTAAATAAACTCCCCCTATTTAAATATAATTTGGCATTGATTTCATCCTTAAAGTGTGTTTTCATGTGACTAAAAATTTGAATTGATTCTTTCTTGTATATTATCATTTACTTTGTCTTTCATTTTTACTTTCTTATGCTTTATACTCTATTTGCTCCCTATCCGGTGGAGTTGGAAGGGGCACGAGGTACTACCACTAGCCTCCCTCTTGTGCCGTCCCTAATATGCCCTACACCGAATAGTTGGGTCAAATAGTGCCGGGTACTACCACTAGCCTCCCCATTGGCACCATCCCTATTATGAGCAATATAGAAAGGTTAAAATGTTCACTTCAAACTCTCCCTGTTTAAGTGTAATTAATTACGGATTTTATCCCTTCCAAATGTGCCGAATATATTATGCTTGTTTAAGCTTTTTCTTAAGATTGGAGTACTTGCCTTTGCTTAGATTTTACTTTTCTTGAATAATATCCATTTTCTTTTCTTTATCTCTCTCTCTTTTTGTTATTCTCAAGTAATTTACATGAAAGAGCAGAATAAAGAATTAATCTTATATGTATCTTAAGTTTTAATCAACTTATCTTAAACAGTTGTTTTTTATCAGAATTCAGATTATGATTTATTTGTTATCAATAAAATATGATTCATTAAAGTTAGATTGAAGGCTTGCACAAGTGCACATAATGAGCATACAATCTGGTCTACTAGCTGCATGATAAAATAATTATTCTATCATGCTTCAATACAGCTTTAAGAACAATAGATCTACTTCACTCATCCTTTTCAAATTCTACAAGATGGGGTCATAGACATACCTTCTTCATGCCAATCTTCTATAAGAGTTTTCTTGTGGACTAACTTTGGTCATGAAGATTCCCTTTCTTGTTTGTCTTAATTTGGAGTTTGAGAGAAAATGTTAATTCATTCATCATACATATTTCAAACTCACCTTGCATGAGCTTAGTAAAATCTTCATATAAATCTCCATTAGTAGAACCAAAAATGATATCATCAATGTATACTTTGAGCAAGTAAGATATCACAAATTCTTCTTTTGATGCATCACTATTACTTTCTATCAAAAGGGTTGCTTAAGCTTTTATATCATACTTTTGATGCTTGTTTCAAATCATATATTGCTTTAACATATTTGTAATGAGTGCTTTCAAATATGGTGGTTATTTAACATATATCTTCTTTAATAAAGTAATCACATAGGAGTCCATTCTACATACTCATTTGATAGAATATAAAGCTCATAAAGCAAGCAAATGATAATGGTGATCTTTACTTCTAATCATGCAAGAATTTCATCAAGATCTATTTCATCTTTTCTTGATTTAGTCTTTTAGTAGTCATCAATTTTTTTTCATTAGGTGCATTTCTGGAAAACTCAATTTGGTTTTAATTATTAACATATTTTCAGATTGTTATATGTAAAAGATTAACCATATACATATATAATTTGATCTTAGTATCTTGATAATAAATCATTAGTCTCATAAAAAATAAAATGTCTTGATATTTCTGCAACTAAAATCTTTTCATTGAATATTCTATATGCATTGCTTGATGAATGATATCCAAGGATAGACATATCTCTATCAGATTTGGCATTATTTTCATAAGAACATATCAAGCATAACATGTACGACTGAAAAATATGAAAGATATGCAATAGTTTATTTTCTATTTTTCAGAAGATCAAAAGGAGTTTTCATCAAAAATAGATATAATAGAAATCATATTTATGACAAGCAGTGATGATAGCTTTTAAAAATTATTTAAGTAGATGACTATCATACACAATTGTCTTTTTTATTTCTTCAAGAATTCTATTAACCCTATTTTACTTAAGGTGTTCTTGGTGCTGAAATAATTAATTTCTGTATAAACTTTATCAGAATTTTGGTTTTCAACACTGTGCCATGATACCTTCACAGTTTGGAAACCTTTATCATTTGAAACACTTTTACAAGATTTAGCAAATACAGAAAATATTTCAATTTTATTCGCCAAGAACAAATCCAATGTAAGCTTTTGAAAACTTAGTGATGGAAACAACATCTTTAGATTTAGAAATTGATTCTTGTTTGTTTCCTTAGTTAACATGCATAGCAAACTTTGACCTTTCAGAAGATAATCTAAGTAAGGCAATGGCAAGGTCTTTTGAGATTAAGTACATACTAGCATGAGTTGATTTTATATGCCAAAGATGGTTTCTTTAATCTTGGTATTCATAGTGCATATATTCAAAAGCATACCAAGTACACATTATCATATCTATGATCAATAAATAATAATGCCATGGATAAAAACTCTCAATCAAGCATATAGAGAATTCATAGAGTTATTCTTAATAAATTGATTAATCTTTTAGCAACTTATCCAATAGTGAGTAAAGTATACTATAAAATGAAGTGATTTGATTATATTTTCAAAAGTATTTTCTATATCACAAAATTGGTCAATACTTGCAATTCATATTTCAATCAAATACTAAAGCAAAAATAATGATGAAATGCAAGGTTTACTGATTTCATTATTATTATTATTATTTTTATTGTTTAAAATTACTTTTCATAAGTATGTTTTAAGTTTCATTTTTTGATGTGTGTCTAGAACACCCATTTGTATGAAAGTTCTATTTGTTCCATGGGTATCTTGGCACACCTATGTCTACATCCTCATATTTTCATTTTGGGTACCCAAGCTTGCTTGGGTCCTTGAGAGTTAGGACATATGATTCCTTTTGGAACCCAAATCTGTTTAATAGTAATAACTTTACCATTTGATTTAATTGTACTAGAACTATAGGTAAGGTTGTTATGTCCATTCTTTTGATGTTTGAAATACGTTATCCTTTTTGATGATTTGCTTGATAAATTCAAAACATTTTTCTTTAGGGATTCATTGCTAAGTGAAGGAATCAAGCCAAATTTTGATTTATCAAAATCAGCATGTTGGCTTTCAAACATCATTTTTAATCTTTCTGAACTTACAGTGAACTTGTTAATAAGGGATTTCAGTTGGTCAACTTCTTTACTCAAGTTTTGGTTTGTTTTGATTAAGCTATGATTTTTCTGAATCAATTCTTCTGAATTTAACCTTAAGCTTTTATTTTCAGAATTCAGTTTGTCTTGTATTTCAGCAATAGAATTTCTTTCTTTTGAAATTTGCAAATTTAGCTTTTTAAGATTTTTATTTTTCATAGCTAATTTTCTACATTCACCATACAAATCATGGAAAGCATTTAAAAGTTCATCATAAGAAAATTCTTCATGAAATTCACTAGATTCAGATTCTACTTTATTTTCTAGTGCCATAAAACATAAGTTAGTTACCTCTTGTAGTTCATTGTTGCTTCTAGCTTTCTTGCTTTTTATCTCTTTCTTCCTTTCTTCTTGCTTCCTCTTCTTCTTTGACTTTAGGAAGCTTTTGAATTTTCTTGCTGTTGTTTCTTCCTCGAGTCGACTCGAGTTTACTTGGAGTCGACTCGACTGACTTGAGAGTCGACTCGAGATCTTCGGAAGACGTCTCGTTCTCAGAGGCCTAAAAGATGATTCTCTGTTTTTTGAATTGTTCTGCCTCGGAGTCGACTCGGGCCTTGTCGGAGTCGACTCGGCTAACTTGGGAGTCGACTCGGAACTACTTGGAGTCGACTCGTTCACAGGGTCTTCAAGACTGTGTCTCTGCCTTTCAGACTGTTCTTCTCTAGGAGTCGACTCGGACAAACTGGGAGTCGACTCGGCTACTGTGGAGGATTCTGCAATCTCATTGTTAGTACGCAATTGAAGCACATGTGAGCTAATCTGAGATTTATCATAAATATATTCTAAAGTATCCCAGATCTCCTTAGCAGATAAGCATGCAGAAATTTCATTAAACTTCGTTTCATGAATAGCACAATATAATATGTTCATAGCATTAGCATTCAATTGTGCTAAGTCCTTTTCATTAATAGTTTGAGAGAGTGTATGAAGGTCATTTATTATGATTTTCCATAAATAATAGTTTTGTGATTGAATAAAAATGCGCATGCGTGCTTTCCAATATGTGTAGTCTATGCCATTAAACAGTGGAGGCCTATCAATTAACTGTCCCTCTCCTAGAAAACTATCTATTTGAGTTGTCATGATCTTTGGCTCTTGATCGTGAGATCAATAATTAATCTTGAGCACCTGCTCTGATACTACTTGTTGCCCAGTAGATACAACCCAAGAGGGGGGTGAATTGGGTCTTTTAAAACTTTTAAGCTATTTCTGAAACTTTTTGATTAATTATGCTAAGTTGTATAGATGCACAGTGAAGGTTAAACTTAGCAACAGTTTGATGTAAGGAAGGTGACTTGATTGAATATGCTTGCAACTAAAGGATGCACGGATAAGAGTTAAGCAAGCAATTTATCTAAGTAAGTAAGTGTGTTAGTTAGACAATAACAAGAAGCATTACAAACACAACAAACATATAGTGGTTCGGTGCACCCCAGCACCTACATCCACTCTCCAAGGCCTCTTGGGAATTTCACTATAATCCTACAGATTACAGTTGGTTGTTTTACAAGCTCACAACCCAACTTGTTGTTTTACGAGCGCACAACGAACTCGGTCGGTTTTCCCAGGCTCACCGACTAGAACCTCCCCGATTGTTTTTCCGGGATCACAATCAAACCCTTACACCGTTGGTTTTGACCTAGGCTCACCAACAAACCTCTCACCGTTGGTTTTCCCTTTGGCTCACCAACAAACCTCTCACCGTTGGTTTTCCCTTTGGCTCACCAACAAACCTTAACCCCTTGATTCAATCACTTGATTGAATCAAGTTACAAGATATTAAAAAACAAAGTTTAAAACAAATCAAAGCTTCTTAAACAAGCAAATATAACAATATAAACAAATAGAGTAAAGAGAAGCCCTCAAACGAGTTTTGAAGATGGAGGAGCTCGGCTTCTTCTTTACTTGACCCTCTTCTGATTTGGCACGAAGTAGAGGATCACCGAGGCAGCACACGGATGGAGAGGAAGCTTTGGGATTCTCCTGGATGCTCTTCTTCTCTCTATTATGCTTTGGATGGCCCTTTTGCGCTTATGGGAGATTTCCCTTGTAATCTCTTTGGAATCTCTTCCCTAAATGTTCTCTCCCACTTCCATAAGTTCTCCCCTAGCTCTCTTCTTGTTTTTATAGCTTTAGATGGCGTGGAAACAAGAATATAGCCGTTAGAGACAAAAATAGAGCCGTTGGACACAGTCTGCACTTCCTGACAATATTACCGTTGGGATCGGAGTCGACTCGCGCGATCAGGAGTCGACTCGTCTGTTGCAGGAGTCGACTCGTGCTTTACTGGAGACGACTCGGCCCCTGTTCCAAATTTGAATTAAAGTCGCCTCTTCGACTGGGAGTCGACTCGACTTGACCCGGAGTCGACTCGCCAACTTCTGGAGCTGACTTGGCATTTTCGGAGTCGGCTCATCCACTGAAGTCCGTGGATCCAATTTTGAATTTTGTCCACTCGAGTCGACTCGACTGTCCTGGGAGTCGACTCGAATCTCAGAGCCCGAACTCCCGATCCTCTGTCTTTTTGGCTCGTCCAGTCTTGGAGTCGACTCGAGCTTCCTCAAAGTCGACTCAGCTCTCAGTTTCCGAAACACAGCCTTCTGCCATCTTGGTGTAGCGCTGCCTTGGAGTCGACTCGAGCTGTCTGGGAGTCGACTCGAATCTCAGAGTCCGAAAACCGCTCTCTGACTTTTTCCTTGTGTACCACTGAGAGTCGGCTCGCGCTTTCTTTGGAGTCGACCTGCCAACCATCGGAGTCGACTCGCGTTCCACAGGAGTCGACTCGAATCTCAGGGTCGAAAATCGCTCTCTGACTTTTCTGCCTGTTACACCCTGGAGTCGACTCGACAAGCATTGGAGTCGACTCGAATTCCTCAGGAGTCGACTCGAAGACTATTCTTTTGAATTTTTCCTTTGATTTTACTTCTCCAATTTGAATCCTTTGAACTTTAAACTTGGGACAATAAATTGTAGCTTTCATCCAGTTTTTCTTGAGAGCTTTGGAGGCCTTCTTGTGTTCTTCCAACTTGCTATGTTCCTTGCAAAATAAATATCTTTCTCCTTGCAACACAAACATTAGTATTCATACTTCAAGGTTTTGTGATCATCAAAATCAATCTTTAAATCAATCTTTGGGTCATCAGCAACCCGCTTAGAACCCAGATCAGGCTATATTATGTGTGCTGTTGATTTAATCTGAGCCATGGACCGAGGTTCAAGGTTAAGACCACATTGGCTCTACATATGTAATCAATTGTCACTAAGTAAAGGTTCAAACCGAAAAGTACCTACACCTATTACATAATATAAGATATCCAGCATTTTATTTTGATTTTAAAAATTATTTAATTTTTTGTGGGGGATTGTTGGAAAAAATTAAATGCGCACGCGGCCCGAAACTTGGCCGCGTGCGCATTTGAATTTCGCGAAACGCCCGCTGGGGCATTCGCGAAATCACTGCGGGTGCATCCGTGGAAGGTGCGGACGCGTCTGCAAAAAGACCAAAAAATTTCTGCTTAAATACCCCTATAAATACCCCCTATTTCATCCTATTCTGGACACGAAAAATTAGATAAAAATATCGGAAAAAATCTGAAAAAAAGCCTTCCTCTTAGCCACTTCTGATTTTTATTTTTGCAATTATATTCAGTTTATTTTATTCTTTTTATTTCATTCTTCGTTGGATTTGCAAATCCGATTGGTTTCGATTTGGCTTTTTTCGAGACGTACCGAAAAAGAAGTTTAGGATCGTCGTATCTCTGAGGAGGATTGTCGGGAGATCTGTACGTGGGGGCAAATACTTTTTTAGGACAACGTTTACACGCTTCGGCTTGCCTTCATTCAAGCTATTTCCTCTTACTTTTGTTTTAAAATTAATATTAATGGATTTGTAGGATTTGCAATTTTATAATTTGAATTTATTAGATGAATAGATTTATTTTGTGCTGGAATAGATTTTTTTGTGATAAAATCGAATTATTTTGATACATTCTTGGATCGGGTCATGATTAGCCATATAGTACACTTACACCATCGTTTCTACTCGTAGTTAGCCGATACCGAATAAAGAGGCACTATGTACATGCCTGCATGCACCGATACAATTAGTTTTTCGAACATAGGTTTTACTAAAGGGATAATATTAAGCCTTCATCATATAATTTTCCAGGGTGGGATCTTATTTCAGGCTCCGATTGTTACCTACCAACCCAAATTTATCAGTGTCATAAAAATCATGAATAAATCATGAATCAAGATTGGTACTGACAAAAATCAATTTGTTAAATATCCACAGTTTAACGCAATCCCTACTTGACCAACCAGTCTACATACAGATCTCCTTTATTTTACATATATGAGCAATTTATACTCCAACGTGAATGCGATTGTTCAACAGAAAATCTTTTTTCTTCTCTGCCTGAGCCAAAGATGGAAGTCTTATATCATCTGAATTATCTTTAATGCATAATTAATTTACTGCAAGAATTTTGGTTGTTAAATTTAACGTGTTTGATTTAACATAGTTCAAACCATGTATAGAACTAAACATTGCCATCTCCTCAAAAAATATGACTCAGGCTCCCTGAAGTTAGCAGTTACCAAAATGTATCATTGGATAATTAAACAATTTTAAGACCTCAAGAAACCAGAATCTTAACATACAGTGCCATGCCCATCTTAAGACAGATTTGAAAGGTCGAATCTGTGGAGTTTCATTTTTGGCTTTTTTAGCACTTTCTGGAATTTTGCTTGGATTTTTGGAGTTTCAATCAAAAAAAATCAAGAAATTAATTTTCCTAAAATAGAAGAATAATAAAGAAATTAAGAAAAAAATATTATATAGTAAGATAGTATACTTTGTGTTACATAGTCTCTTTATTTGTGCAGCTTCAACAAGTTTAAACTAAATAAATGAAATTAAGTAGACTAATACTTTGTAGCATGATATTGAATTTTATTATTATTTTATTAAGTAGATGCACATTATATATATGCACATTACTTCTTAAACTTTGGTAGTCAAGTGATTCATTCAAAAAGAAAAAGGATCCCCTGGTTGGTATCATGTAGTTGGTTTCTAAAAATTCTGGGAACATCCTAATAGATTGTATGGAAATGAAGAATGAACATCTAACTTGAAAGCCTTATTCTTACATTGTGAAATCTTAAAAAAGACTTTTCTGATTGTTTAAATCCTGTCCCTGATTGCTTTGTAGGCGTTTAGTAAGTTGAGTAACAATTTAATAGGGTAAATTTTATTGATAGAATGTTACTTTCTTGAATCTCTTTGAGACAAATGTGTATCATAACTTTAGTCCATTTGGTTTTCAAGGACTTCAGAACTAAGGCTGTAAATGGGTCTGTTTAGGCCAGGGCAAGCTTGACCCTAATCAGATCCACGAAGAGGATTTTAGATCCAATAGGTCATTCAAGTCGAATGGGGATCAAGTATAAACCTTGAAAAATTTAGGAGTGGATCAGATCATATTTATAGTACAAGTCGAGCATCTAACTACTCTTTTATATCTAAAATATAATAATTTATAATTAATATAAATTACTAAAATTTTAAATAAAACTAAAAGTAGCTGACTTAAACTTGAATTTTCATTCAAAACTTTTAATTTCGTCCAAATAACTGATCATTCTTAAATTTACAAATTATAATTTTTAATATATATATATATATATATATATATATGATTATCATTTTTAATATATATATATATATATATATATATATATATATATATATATATATATATATTTGTGTTTGTATATGTGTGTGTGCACTTCAGGTTAAACAAACAATAAGATGTAAATATTTAAATATAATTTATATGAAATATATAAAAGAAGATGTAACTGTAGAGATGGAAAAAGATGAATTAATTTAAATGAAAAGTTCATTCACTGAATTAGAAAAGATATTCAAAATGTGACTCGAGCGTAGACCAGGGTGGTACATTTTTTGTTGTCTGAAATTAGATTTGGATCACGGGCTAACCCATCCAATTTGCAGCCTTATTCTGAGCCAGCATGGCTAGTTGCAACCTCAGCTCAAGACTGTTCCAAGTTGAAATAGGGAACTTTCGTTTTCTCATGCTTAAAGTTATGGGAGGCCCGTATAATTTATCCCGTCCGTACGGTTCCATATATGCAGTCATAACAAGAACTGTTGGTTGAGTGTTCTTATACATGATTAGATGGTTCATTTTTAGGGCTTGGCCGTAATCACTACATTACGACGGTTATAATAAGTATAATATAATGGCCATACCGGCAGTTCAATGATCATTAATTGTTTAGATTTTTATAATAATGATAATATCCAAAAGGACTAAGATCATCGTCTAAAACTAATAAGGTACACCATGTTTTGTGATCTTGTCAAGTAACACCATTACTTTACCGTCATATATATGTTTTTTTCATTTTAAAGGCTTAACATTTTTTTCCCAACAAAGTCATACGCTAGAGGGAATAAACAAAATCTACCATTGCCATTGTACGATCAATTATAATAACCACGGAATCCATTACATCAGATTATTAGTGTATCTACAACTTTCTTCCATGTGCTTTGATGGAAAAATTGGGTTATGCCGGCTATCGTCCTGTTTTCACTGATACAGAGCACAAGCAGACCAAGACTCACAAGAAGTCCAGTCCCAAGATCCTACTAGAAATCTCGGCCTCCCAAGATCTCGGTTACTATGAGTGATACATTTAGCAACTTAATTTAAATGATCAAGCATCAAAATATAATTTCAAAATTATAAAAAGCAAAAAAAAGAAAATTTTGATCAATATTTTGATAAAATGTCGGTCAATATATCTCGGCTTTATATGAATCAGCACCTGCAGCAATGAAATAACGGCGGAAATGAAAACCTTATGGCATTTTGGAGATGAAGCCTAGGGCTGAATAAAGTTGCCCACGATACTCGATGTTCTCCACCGGTCCTGTAAAAACCTGCAACATCTAAAATCCACACCTCAATTATTTGAAGCATTTCCTACATATGCATTTGACCAACAAAATCTCTCAAAATTACAAAAGAATTGCAAAGCCTGCTCCAGTCACAATCAACGAAATCTCTCAATGTTCCCTTCCCCAGGCAAATAGAACACAGAATAGTGCATCAAGCATGATGTTTCCGTCACTTCATCAGTCAAAATGCCCCCAAATGTATTACCACTGAATTATAGCCATCCCAGCCCCAGGAAAGATAATAGAAACAAACTCAAATATAACTGTCGCTTCCAAATGCAACCATAGCATGCATTACAAAATACTCGTACACGAATTAAACTAAATAAAATACAATAAGCAGCACTGGATTTTCATCCTTGGTAAACTAAAAAACAGCAAATTGTCCTGGGGCTACAACCAAGAAAAAGGCTTCACCTAAAAACACACAGAGAGAGACAAGGAGGGGGATTTACATTTTTAATGCAATCTTGTCAGCTCCTCAACTCTCTTGCACAGCTCCTCAACTGAAACCCCCATTGCCTTCGAGATCTCATCCATTCGACTGCGGCTAAGATCAAGAAACGACTCGATCAAGTCTCCATCCAAGAAATTCCTACAATCTACTGTCTTCTTCTCGTTGTTGAATGAACGCCACTGCTCATGGCTAAACCCACCTACACCCTTTAGAACCTTCACGAGGTTGGACTGAAGTTTCTCTAGGAACACATATTGGTCATGAGGGAGAGAAGCAACAACACCAATCACCCCATTGACAGTACCGAAGATGACTGTCGGTATGTGGCCAGCCTCTGAGTCTGGAAGGCGCATGACAAGCGAGCCATGCCGGAACCGGTTGACAAACTCACCAAGGTGGTACTCCCCAACTACCTCAAGCCGGCCCCGCTCCTCATCTGTTGCTGCATCACTATTCTTGCGGACTGTAAAGAGGTTGAAATTGTTCTCAGCACCAAGGTAGATGTCATCGTCGAGAATCTCAACAGCAGTCATCCAGTTTGCATTGTAGTCGCGGGCTAGCTCCTCGATTGCACCCTCCTCATGCTAAGATACACAAATATACAAAGAATTCAAATATAAGCTGAACAGACATGGCCAATTGCTGCATGATTAATCATGTCTTGTGTTCTAGTCCACAATTGATATTGTGAGAGAGCACAACAATGCATCACACAACATCGGCCTGAACAGATACTTTATTTATATGAAATTCTATATATCAATCTAGAAGAAAGGCCCATAGTTGGAAAACTAGAAAGGAAAATAGCAGCTTCAGGTCTGAGAAAGTAGAGATATGATCTATAGGTTTCCTTTTATGCTAAACTAAGCTTCCCTTACGGAAACTCCACGTTTTAATTTATTTTGAGCACCATGGTTCAGGTCTGTGTGCATGATAGCGCAAAAGTTAAAAGGAAACTGCTCTTAGTGTAAAAAGAAATGCATATAAAAGGCTCCTATTTCTCTGTTAGATGGTTTAAATTCAATCTGAACCAATGAATGAAAAATATCTAATGAATTGATGTTGTGAGATGGTGAGAAGAATCTGGACTGTAATTTTATCAGATATTATGTGCAACGTACTAATGATGATTCCAGTGATGTCCTGTGAACCAGTGCAGATAGAAGGCCTGCGTACCTTATACAACAATAAGGATATAGACTTCATCAGATCACCAACTATGATGAAATCGCCACGAGTTTGAACATACAAGGCAAGTATGTGCCCATGATGTCCACATTCAGATTGCAGCTCACGAGATCCATCATCCCGGAGCATCCATTTGTATAACTGAATCTTCTGATTGATAGCAGCCAGCATTTTTCCATTGAAAGCATTGAGAGAGTAAACAGCTCCCTTCGTTTCCTTTTCAGCAATCAACTGTAGTTTCCCATCTTCCACTACAAAAACCAGGATCCGCCCCTACAATGAATTTGGACCAGCCATATCATTGTGAGCACAAGCACATAAGAGCAATAAACTATGACAAATTTATAAGGGGGCTGAACATGCTACATGAAGCAAGCATTGCCTACAAGAATTATCAGAGAACATGAAGATTGTTTTAAAAATAAAATAATCATACATAACTTTATGCCAAAATCAGATAAATCAAAAACAATGTCATGAACAACATCAAGGTAGATGATTATTAAACCCATGGGTATTTGCATTACGACAAAACTTTGGGCATGGCACATCCGCAGTAGATTATTGGTGTGATGCTAAGTGTTCACAGAAACAGGAATAATTTATTATACTTCTCTTATTGTATGACTGGCAAACTTAAATCTCACCAGAATGGAGAATAGAGAGGGAAAGTTGTGCACACTTATTGAAGATTTAGGCAGAGAAGAAAAGCACGTAAAGAAGAGTTATGATTAATTGGTTGATTGATGGAAGATAAATAAACTGCAAAGTACATATACCTCTTCCCAAAAGAAAATTTAAATTTTAAAACTGCATGCTTAAAAGCTTACCTTGCTAGGCTCATTTTCCTCAGGCAACACATAAGCAGTTCCCACACAGTAATAAACATTGTTGTCATCTGAGAAGGAACAGCTAATAATGGAGCAGCCATATTCATATGTATCAAGTGGATAGGTTGATATAAACTCAAATGATTGATCATCCAATAATCGAACAAAGTGCATTTCAGCTTCCTCGGTGCTAGTCTGGCAGTTCTTGAGACTACAGATGGCAAATGTTCGAGACTGCTCCTGATGGCAGATACGTCGAGCATGTTCCCCTAGAGGGATTGTACGAATGTGAAGCTTTTGGATGTCATCAATGGCTCCAATTGAAAGTTCACCTTCTTTAGCAATTGCAAGGCTGTTTGAAAACTAATAAGCATTAAATTGAACTAGAAAGAATCATGTTCACAAGCATAGACAACTTAGAATGCCTCAAAACAAAATTAACATTGTCTACCAGATATCAGCATGATTAAAAAAGGTGAAAGCAAATACAGACACCTAAGAGGCACTTGTCAACACATGAAACAGCGAAAAAAGAGAGAAAAAAAAGGAAAAGTATCAAGCATATCTTCCAGAAAAATCCACTATAGCTTACGACATTGGCACAGCCTTTGGGTAGGAAATACAAGTGCATACTAAAAATTCCGATTCACACAGGCAAGAAAACCTGATAGTATGAGGAAGCAAGACAGCAGCTCTCCACAGTCAACTGCCACTTGCTTTTGCAAGAGTTCCATAGAAAAAATTTTGATTCTTTTGCAGAAAAAGATTTAAGATCAAGAGCATGATAAAAAAAATTTGCATACATGCATCAGTGAGGCAAAAACTCAGGAATTCATTGTTAAAAGAGTCCAGTTTTTGTATACTGGAGCAATAAAAACACACAATATTATAGAATATTAAAGGCTTGAGCATCAAGAAACATTAAATTTCCTATACAGTTAACAAAATCACAATGTGGGACAAATTTTAATCTTTGTCCTACAATGGTAGGACAACAGGAAAGAAGAGCCTGGAAAAAATTTATTAAAATACTATAACATAACAAAAAGAAAGTCAGCATTACAAAGAGAGAAAATAGTGAATAGTGACAAATTGGTTGAAATTTAAGCATCGAAATCTTGAGCAATATTTCACATATGCACATGCGCAAGCACAAGGGGGGAGGGAGGGAGAACCTGTCTGGAAAAGCAGCCGAGTTAAAAGGGCATATATGACTAACTTCTTTCAAATTTACATTACTATAAAGTAACTTCTTGTTGCTGCTGTAGATGACTGTTGGTCTATCAGATGCAGCAAATACATGTGTGGTATCCTTTGAAGAAAACGTACGGAGTGTGATAGGTTGTGTCCCAAGAGAAACCTTTTTTCTATTAGACAATTCACCAGTACTTGTGTTCAATAGAAAATTGAACAGGTGCCCATCTCCAAGAGCACATAGCAGATAGGACACCTGAAGAACAAAAAGTACATACAGGTTGACAGATGCATTATTATTTACAATTAAACAGAAAACTCTTTAGGAGAAGTGTGGCTGAAAGAGCATACCCCTTCAAAGGTACATAGAAGAACAGACCGAGGAATGATCTCTCCACCCAAATTTTCCTTCGTGAGCAGTTCCAAGCTTGGTAGTGAAAATATCCTAACACTTATGTCCGTCCACATTCCTACCGCTGCTAGTGAACTGTAATGAGAATTTTTACCAATTGGATTTATGTCAAGACAAGAAATTTCATAGTCCAGCTGTATGTGTTTTGTTTCAACCAACTTGTCATTCCCAATTTCTATATAAACAAGATGCCCACCTCCAGTTGCCAATAAAACCTGCAGTTCGTGATATGTCAAAGATCATGCTCAGGTAAACATGTTCAGTAAATATCATATGAAGTTCTGTTTAACTAGAAAATAATAAAGAACACAGATTCAGGTCGAGAAGTCTTAGAATAAATCCTCCTTTAGCACCACCTTTTTTTTCTTTACTAATATCCCAAATGGAGATTGATGTGGAAGACACTGTTAACTTCCGCTATTCCTTGCTTCTATTTTCACTCATATCTGAAAGCAATAAATCTTTGCTTCCAAAGCCATTGAAGATTTTCTCAAAAGAAAAAAAAACCCAAGTTGAAAAAGCAAACAGGCTTCAACCAACAGGAGTCTGGTCCAGCACATTTTTCTTCTTCATGTTTTGATAACCAAAAC
The DNA here is from genome assembly GCF_009389715.1 of Phoenix dactylifera. Classification (NCBI taxonomy): domain Eukaryota; kingdom Viridiplantae; phylum Streptophyta; class Magnoliopsida; order Arecales; family Arecaceae; genus Phoenix; species Phoenix dactylifera. Next base: position 41,587 of record NW_024069137.1, read on the forward strand.
AGAAAATGAAGAAATATCAAACAGGACCTAAAATTTTGTATAATATCATATACAAGTGAAACAATAAAAAAAGAACTAGCCAAGGGATAAATCCCATTAATGGTATCCACATTGGTCCGACGACAAGTCAGTATGGTATTGGGCCACTCCCATCCCGACACTCAAAACGGATTTAAATCCCGGTGAAACACTAGAACACCCTTTTCTTTTATTTTCTTCGTTGTTTTTTTCTTCATTGAACTTTTAGATACTTTTAGTCTCTTAAATAACTTGGTTTATGGTGTCGGTGTTGGTATCAACACTTATGGTTTGAAAAAAATAAAAAATCACAATAAATTTAAAAAATAGCATGTATCAATCATATCATGAATAAAAAAAGTTATTAGTTCAAATAAAATAACAAGAGAGCCTTCAAAAACTACTAAAATATAAAAGAGAAAAATAAAATAAATAAATAAAGAACATCCCAATGAATTATTCGGATGCCAGACTATCCTAAGTGTTAGAACCATGGATTCAAAACCAGTGGAATGGGATGGTATCATCGTTACCATACTATTCCAATGCCAATCGGCACAAATATAGGAGCTGGACCAATGAAATATTCCAAGATTGGGACATGTCGGCCATCCTGATCAGCATTGACTGACACCAAGCATATAGTACAAAGCCCGTCTTGATCAAGACGACATTAAAAAAAGGCATGGAAATGGACAAACCTACCACCCCAATCGATACGAGCCAGTACAAAGGCTAATTTGGTCAAAGCCAAGCTTGTAACGGACAGCGCAACAATTTTTTTTTTTAAAATGTAGAGGTCCACATTGGCTGATGCATCCTAAAGTGTGAAATAATTAATCAAGCAACAAACTTGATAGAAAATCATACTAGAATTAGAATTATCCAACTCAATAATAAACGGAAATATGCTAAAACAATTCAACTACAGAAATATAGAAATCCAATGAAACTATTGCCAAATCTAATGGAAAATCCACATGATATTCGATCAAAAACCTCCGAATATTGAGTTGCCGACGTTCTCGGCAGCAAAACCTTTTCGGCTTTGCATCCATCTATATCTATAAATGGGCCCATCATGACTTTTCCATAGAATGGGATGGTCGCATACCAACACTTAAGATAGTGGATGTCCCATCCGTCTCAGTCCATTTTCCAACTCAACCCATCCCATCCTAACACTAGGGACAGTGGACAATGCCCCATTTGAATGATCGGGATGGTGGAACACCTCATCATCCTAGCAGTATTTAAAACCTTGGTCCAAATAGTTATGTGTTTTGACCATGAGTGGTAAGGACTAGTGAACAACATTTATTCCTTGTGCTAAAGGCAATTCACTCTCATAGTTGATTGTGCTGCAGTACAACAAATACCAATCAGATTAATACAACAGACAAACAATGAACTTCATTCAATTCATATCCATATTGCACATCAGACAACAAAACAAGACTGACTAAATAACCATATTACACACCAAAATCAAAAAATAGAAAAAAAACTCAAGTTTGTGTACTGTTATGGTATTGCTCCACATCAGTCTCAAGAGTTAGTATGCACCGCTGTCTCGTGAGTCAGTATGGTATGGGTTGGTATTGTACCATTGCTAAGGAAAAACCGGTACCACCCTTGGTACTGGTATTTCAATCCTTTGTCACGATATCCCAATCAATACATCTTAGAGATGCATCGGGTAAGAATGGGATGACCAAGTTTTGAGAGATCCAATGTCTTGCATGCATCTTAAGACTGGTCTCTCTTTGGACTATTTCAATAATTATGATCACCTATGTGTTTTCAATAACAGCCTTTGGTAGTCGGCACTATCACTCAGGAAACAATGAAAAAGCATAGCTTCCTAGAGGGAAATGGTTGCTCTCAAAAATTAAAGAAAAAAGAGTATGTGCCTAAAATCAAGAATACTAGGAAGCATGTATGACCAAAGATGTAATGCACGTAAGAGTCCTTGAAGAACGTCACATGCTTTTCAAAAATAATCACATTAAAGTTGTTTTCGCCTTGGAATAAGAAAATTGGGTGGTAAATTCACAAAAAGATGTGAAGATTTCCTACGGAGATTTCCTTTAATTTACCTTTCTTTCCCCTGCATTATTTTCTCTTTAGTGTTACTTTTTTCCCTTTTAGCAGTGTAGGAATGCAATTGTACAAATAATATTCACTTAAATTCAACAACTTGGAGGAAGTAATATCACCTTCTTGGTAGCAAGATCTTCCCTGACCAAGGAATTGGTTTTATTGTTTGCTAAGCAGCTAGTGAAGCAGATGCACGGATTGTACCTCATCAAAGCGTTCTTTTATGTTGTTTTGTTTGTTTCTATGTTTTTTTCATGCACATGTTTAATGGGACACCCATGCCCTTGCTTTCGCAATCAAAAGATTCATCTTTCTCTTCAAGTGCTGAAGTTTTTATGGGGACTTCTATTTTATTATAGTTGTTATGCAGATTTGGCTCCATCTAGGTAGATATTGTTCTCCTTTGCCTCTTTTCTTGGCCCCCAATCTACAAGCTAAAAGTTTGACTTCTGTCATGTCAGGGCATACTATGGCACTTAGATTATCAGCACATTGTTCTTAGACTTGTTTGACTAAAATTTTGAGCATTCATGTGAAGGCCAACTATGACAGCTAGATCGTCCCTCATAGGGTTGGACTTCTTGATTGTGTTTTTTTTTTCTATTATCTCGTTCTATCGCTTGGTGTGCAGTGAACCTTACCAGATGAAACTCTGGCATAGTAGCACTTTTGGTCTTGTTTTTAAATAGGTTTCCTGCTACACAGTTCCATATTTGATGGACATTCAACCAGATTGGAGCTTGTACAGTGAAGCCATGCCTTTTCCGAGGAAGATGTGCCTCATTAGTGAAGACATTGCAATGCCAATTAATGGCAAAGCTACTTGCTCTCTTGGACCGTGCTCCTATCTAGCCTTGGATGGTTTGACTAGGGGTGCAAATGAGCCGAGTAGCTCCCGAGTCGCTCGAGCCAACTCAACTCGGTTGTTACTGAGCTCAAGTAGCAAAATACTCAACTTAAAGGCTAGCGAGCCTAGTCGAGTATATATATTTTAATAATATCATATTTCACTTATAATATATATTATTAATGTAATATTTTAAAATATAATATTATGTTATATCTTGTTTTAGGCATATTTTTGAATTACGTCCAAGACTCGAATTCGAGCTTGAACTCAAGCTCAAGTATGGCTGGGTTGATATTCGAGTCGAGTCGAGTCGATCTCAAATATTGGTTTTTTTTTAATCCAGTCGAATTCGAGCTTGGATATTAAGGTTTGATCGATCTTGAGTCGAGTTTGGAGCCTGAGTATTTTAAATCAAGTCAAACTCAAGCCTATAGCTACTCGACTCAGCTCAGCTCGATTACACCCTTAGGTTTGACCTTCGAAGGCCGTATAGCTAGGTCCCATGCAATTGCGCAGGACTTTAGGTTGGCAATTAGAAAGCCTGTTTTGGGCATTCCAACTAGACTTTGAGCCCTTCATGGTTAAGGCAATGAAGGCTAAGCCTACTTGTTATACTAGCCCATGCAAGCTCAACTCAAAAAGAACTTAACTGTATACATATACAAATTTAGAGGGAAAAACTTGACCTGCTGAGGCCCAAACAAATATGAAACAAGATGATTCTTTAAATTGCTGAATGTGTTAGCAAAGTTATAGAAGTAACTATTCAATCAGTGATGGGAGTTGCAAAGATCCGATAGGACTGATGTTCAAGCTTGGCAATGTAAGTGTTAAAAGAGATTACTATCAACATCACAAAAACAGACTCCCACTTTTCAATAGAATGGATGTGGGGACATACCACCAATTCCAATTAGACTCTCTATGCACCATCTTCCAAAGCTTTAAGAAACTTAAAGGCGCAATTAAGTAACACTCTTGAAGGACTGCAGACTTGGCTCAAGATTCATGTGAATGCTTTAAATTAGAGAGAAAATAATTGTTAACAGAAGTGGACCAAGCTGGCTACTCGGATTGAAAAATCAGTGAACTAGTCCCCTATTCATTCCAATTCTTAAAGCAGCTCCATGTAACCAAAGAAAGAATTACTTGAAACAGCATTTTTTCAATAAATCAGTGATCGACTGCTTCCTAAAGAATTGGATGTTTATTGAACCAGCTTACAAATATTGTTTTGCCCTTAACCTTAAAACCCTGTTTAGTTATGACAGGAAGGGCATTTTTTGTTATTACATATAAAAAATAGTCAAAATAAAAAAACAATTCATTCTTTTATTTTCTTATCGTTTTTAAAGTGTGAGCAATCCTTTGCATGCTTGTATGTTCTGATCCTGTACATGATCTAGATGAGTCCAAGTGGGTTTGCCAAAGATAGTCTCAGCTCTAATTCAATTAACTAACTAAATCAACAATTGCCTATTTGTTTCACTCAAAAAAAAAAAAGAAGATAGGTCATTCTGTGGCATATAAACTCGGTTCAATTGGCAATGGTCTGGTCATAATGATAGGGATATAAATGAGATTGGTAGGCCTGAAGTGATTAAGATGGATTCAAGTTTGCCAATCACCGAGGTAAATCCAATTAGCATATTAGTTGTGGAATTATCCAAGCTTTTTACAACTTGACCAGCTGTTCGGTTACAGGAACTGCATCTATGCAGAACCAGGCATAATGTAAAACTCTAAAATCGTCCAGTACTCAAGCCCTTGCATGACAAATGAAATAACCATTGTCCAATCAGTGACTATTATAATTGTCACATAAGATGATCAAAGTAATGAATTAAAGATCGTCGGATCCACAATCCAAATCATATGATCCGGATCAAAAAACCAAATAATTAAGCTAAATTGGATCACTTGATCAAAATTGAGAAAAATTGGATGACTTAATTTTGGATCATCTGATCCAAATTGCAGATTATCCAGTCCAAATAAAAAAAGATCGTCGGATCCACAATTTAGATCATATGATCCGGATCAAAAACCCAAAAATTGAGCCAAATTGGATCACTCGATCAAAATCGAGAAAAATTGGATGACCCAATTTTGGATCATCTGATCCAAACTGCGAATCATCCAGTCCAAATGAAAAATGCCTTGAGGTTCTGTCTGTGCACAAAAACAGGGTGTCATCTCTGCTTTATGCATGAACACTGATCTCATCCCTGTTTTCGCCTGAAAAGGAATCTAGTTGATTTCTTTTGCTGATTTTGGCACAATTAAAAGCAGTTTTAGAGTGCTTGAATTATCTTTCTTTTGAAGAGTTCCATTTGAAAGCAAATTGAGGCGTATTGAATTATCTTCCATTTAAGGAGTTCTATTTGCATTCAAATTCAGGTATGAATAAATGGCCACCTGGTTTTCTCAAAATAATAATCTATCACACATCTAGTTTCTTAATAAGAAGAATTCTGACCCATACCTGTTCACCCAATATCAAGAAAGTATTGGTCAGTTCTTTATTCTGTCAATGTCCTTGTAAGATCAGGAAATGAGTCTGATGGAATCCATTACAAGAATATCTATATCCAGCTGCAGCGGGTTGATTGGACAGAGATTTCTGTGAGGAAGATTAATCAAATAACTTGTTGTAGTCCCCTTGTTTCTTTTCCTTTTTTCAAATTCTTCCATTTTACTATTACTCCATCTCTTCACCTCTCCTCAACCCTATTTTCTTATTTTAAGGAAACTCAACCCTGTTTTCTTCCTTTTATGTGCTAAATATTGTTAAATAATGTTGTTAAATAGTAGATTTCTCACTCATATTCAACTTTTTCCATTTCTACTACTTGTTACTTACTTTTTAGTTTTTAAAATTTTTTTCATATTGTTTAAAAAAATCTAAAAAACATCTCACAATCTGATCTAACTCCTTTTACGATTTATAATTTGATCCCAATCTTAACAACATTGGTCATGGCTATTTGTGACCAACTTTTTTATCCTAGAAATAATTTTTTTTCCTGCAAAATAGTTTGAAGAACAGGTGACACTGCCCTAGAAGATGTTTCAGTTCCAAGTAACTGGGAGCATATGGTAAGATAATAGAGCTGGAAATGGCCCTACGTTCGGCTGGCTTCCGAGCTTTGGGCCTAGCTCGAGAAGGTTTGGGTCAGGTTTTAGAGCCCGAATGAAAATTTAGCCGAGCAAGAAGCTTGACTCAGAGCTCGATCCAGCTCGACTTGCCCCCAAACCCATTTAGGGGAACTTAGGATTGGACATCTCATACCACCCTCCTTTCCCTCCTAGCTCCTTCTCCCTCACTCCCATGCGCTTCTCCTCCTAGGTCCCCACCACGATGCCCAAGCAAAACCCGAAGCCTAAGCGTAATTCTAGCTTCTTGCAATCCTTGCCGGCACTCCCTCTATGCCACCCTCGACCCCCTCATCCACATCTTCTCATGCACTTTCAGCATCATCTCAGCCCTACTATTTTAGCCGCAATCCTCACTATTGCAGCTTCGCAAGGCCCTCTCCACTCCAAATGCTGCCACCACAATTGTTTGGAAGGAGATCAATAGTCTCCCATTCAAAGCGACTACAAATGCCTCCATGCCAAGCTCTAGAGGATGGTTCCCTTGTCGTGCTGCTCATCCTCTCCCGATGTGGATGCCCTATAACCAAGCTTGAGAACCGTTCTATCATCTAGTGCTTTAGCCCAAGGTTTGCCGAACCGGTACCGAGACTCGTACTGATCGACATCCGGCACAGGTCGGTACCGGTTCGAATCGAGTCGAACCGGACGGAACCGTCCAACTCCGTCCTGTTCTGGCCGGTTCCGGCCCCTGTTTTCTAAGGCCGAACCGACCTGGTCTCCAACTGGGTTGGCTCGGTTCGGGTTGAACCGGCAAGTTCGGCTCGGTTCAGCTTTCCTTGACAACCTTTTCCTCCTAAGAATACCCCGCCATGCTCCTCCAAGCCCCCACCGTTCTCTCGTCGCATGCACTGTCCACCATACTAGGCTTGGGTTTAGGCTCAAGTCAGCCCGCTCAGGCTTGGCTCCAATCGAGCCTATTTGGGCTTTGGGATTAGCTCAAGTTGGGCTGAGGCCTAACTTTATAAAAGCTTTCAAGGCTTGTGCTTGGTCTGAAATCTGGAATTTTTCTGATCTGGACCTAGGTAGGGAGGAAATTTGACCAACCTGGCCCATTACCAACCATAATGACACATCATAATTATCTTTATAACAAGATATTTTTCTCACGATCAATGGTTCATGATACCATTACCAAGGGCCTTCCTAAGCCATGTGGATGTATTAGGAACAAAAATTGGAATTCACCCTATGCAAGTTGTCAAGGTGGCAAAGACAGAATTGAGTTATCTCATAAGGGAATAAAAGAGAACCTTTCAAAACTAAGATACATCTAGCATGCTGAGAATGAATAATACAAAGATGATCATGATGAGGACCATGGACCTTTCCAGTCACAGATGATCATGATCAGGACCTTGGACTTTTCCAGTTCAATCCTAAACCAGAGAGAACCTGAACTTGAGAATAGATGAGTATATGTATGGATATTGCAATAGAATTCTTGTTGGTGTATGAAAGAAGAGCACGCCATGTCATTCATGCAATTACATGCATTTTTTTGGGTTATGCATCTCGGATGATCACACATGGAAAGGTGTGTTGCCATGGAAACAAGGTTAGGTGAGACATATAGAAGGAAAGTATGTTGCTACTGTTATGCAAAGGAGCATAGTCGGCAGAACCGGGCAGTTCGAAGAGTATCGAGCTGTACCGGCGACGGATCGAGATGGATTCAACAACCAAAATGAAAAGTCATTGACGGAAGAGAAGAAGGAGAAGGAAAGAGAGGAAAATATAGAGCAAGCAGGGAAGGGAGAGGAAGAGAGATGGCCGCAGAGGCCGACGAGTTGCGAGGGAAACCACGGAGGCTGACGAGCCGGAGGGGCTCTGCCTCTGGGTCCCCTGTGAAGTCAGCAAATCGCTTGCCGACTTCACTTATTTGCCGATTTTATTTAAAAATCGCAAAATTAAAAAGGAGCACCCTTCGAGTTCTCTGTTTCGAACGAAACAGGAGATCCGGAGGCGGAGCCTCTCCTTTGCCTCCTCCACACAGCTCGTCGGCCTCCACTACGCTCTCTCCCCCTTCTCTCTCTCTCTCTCTCTCTCTCTCTCTCTTTCTCTCTCTCCCGTTCTTCCTCTCTCCTGCCTCCCCTATTGTGTTAGTACAAGCCCGGCACGGAACAGTACGGGGGCGTACCGACCCATGCCACCAGGCAACTGATTCGGACCCCAATTTCGGTACAGCAGACCTTGCAAAGGAGAGTGGAAAATGTCAAAGTTGGAGCAAAATTTCTAATACCTTGACAAAAAATAAACTTCTGGGAGTTGGATCTAGGAGCGAAAGCTTTAGTCCCTTGTCTTTGAGAACCTTTCCATATATAATCAATAAGTGAGCACCTTTCTACATACACGATTAATCAACAAGATTTGAAATAATCCCACTGATCAAAAAATGTCATATGCTCATGTGCAACCCCTCTGAAATCTCACCCACAGCAACGATCCAAATCAGTATCACAAGCCTCATAAAACTTGGAAAATATTTGTGCGAAATTAGGAGAATACATACATGATCAGGATCTAAGAATCTCCAACAAACTTGATGATTTGTAGATGGTCACGATCAAATCGTTAATCTTGGGTCCGGTCCAAGTTGGGCCTGGTATTCAACCCATGGTAGACACTACGGAAAATTTGCACAAGAGGGAAAAAAAGCCAGGAAAGATAAGACTATGATAACTCTCTTTTGAAAGAGTTTTTGTTCATAGTTGACTCAAATTAACAAAATCTAGTGCTATTCAGTTGGATCAGATCATTTGCGCCAGTAATAAGATTCAAAAGGTTGAGATCAAACCAGCACAATTAAAAGGCTGCAATCTTTACTGCACAAAAATTACTTATACTTTTGCATATAGTATATTAGCCTCTCGCCAAATAGGAAAGCTAGGGAAATGGGGATTTAAAAAGCCAATCCTGATTACTTGAGACATGGTTGATGGTTATGTTTATTAGCCTCTCAATGCAAAGACATTTCCAGTCTCCAACACATTTGATTCTTAGAGAGAGGAGAGAAAATTTCAGTAAGAACATCAAGAATATCATGAAACTGCAAGATCTGATAGAAAATTTTGTTTTATTCACATCAACAACCATAATCATTGCTAAGTCGGTCTTGAACCTTGATGGAACTTTAGAGCACCACAAGGTGAACTGAATCGACATTATGTACATATAAAGTGACACCAAATCCAAAAAAGAAGATAATACCAAGCACCTTTTTATTCACTTAAGAGCTTTTATTCTCACCATATTTCCTTATCTATTTGCATTTCTTATACAGTTTTTAAAGAAAACTTTAGGATTCATTCTGATATTTGACTTCCAAAAGTGGCTAGTATTTTCAAATTTTTACCACTCGCTAATCAGTATAATAAAATAAGACTTTGAATGAGGTCGGCAACGAACCTGAGAGGCATTAGCAGTGGCAACATTGACCGAGAACCCTGAAGGTGCATTCCATTGATCCAGCAATTCCCGAGATGTAGAACTCACTAAACGAACAGAGTTAGCAGTAACCTGTTTGCAGAAAATGTCAGTCTGCTAACAATAGTTTTAGGGCGAACTAATAAATGCTGATACATACACATAACCATATATATGTGTGCTCATAAACAGTAGAATATTTCAGCAAGTAATTGCCATTTTTAAAATATGCAATTGTTCTCTATGATAGGATAGAATATGTCTAATTAGCATAAATTATGGTAGCATGCTATCCAAAGTAGAAGAAAACTATATTGAATTGTGCTAGGAGTTAAACCTGTACAAGTTGATCATGCATGGCATTGTAGCAAAACAAGGTTTGCGCTTGTGCATAAAATCCTTCTATCTCAGTTTCTTCTAATTCATCATCCATATTCATTGCCAGTATACGTGTCTCACTGATAAAGCTTACAACCAAGAAGGTGTCATATTGATCGTTAGTAGAAGATCTTAGAGACCACAATCCTTTGATGCCTTGAAGTTCTACAGATGCCTGATAACAAATGAAGATATTATTAGTGGAGTATTCCAATGAACCTAGGCTGCCATGATCTCAAAGGATGGGAATAACAAAAATAGGCCGACCTGTTCATTAATCCCTATGCCATTCCGAACTATGCGAAGGGAACCATCTTTATAAGCTCCTGAGCATGTAACAACCTGACCCTGACCTTGCCTCTCAAGATCAACGACACAGAAGTCCACAATAGGCCCAAGATTGACATATCTTTCAAGAACTTCAACATACGAACCTTTCGCATCAGGTTGCAGATTCAGTTTTATCAGCTATTAAGAAAGATCAAATCAAGATTTCAGTGTGATGCATTGAAAGAAACAACATGCAGAAAAAAAAAGAGGAGGAAGGGGGGGGAGGGCGTTTAAGTACCAAAACAACCTGAAAACTATTAATTCAAGCAAATCAATAGAAATAGACATCCAAGGAAGTCAACTTAGCAAAACCTTCCTATATTCTAGGAAAAATACCACAACCATAAGAACAAATGCTTCTCAATATAGGTAAAATATAAAGCAGTGGTTTTCTGCATCTTATTACTATTATACCTGAGAATCTCCATAACTTGAACCAACATAAACAACTGCATTATCAAGATAAGATATTGTTGATGCCACAGAGGTCTCTCCTAAGTGTTCAATTTTGAGTCCAGTTACCCTAATTCAACAGAAAAAAGAAAATAAAATTGCTCAGTAAATAACATGAATAAATAAAGAGGAACACATCAGTTATAAATCTGCTCTAGTGAAAGCTTTTGCTGGTAGGAGAGCAGTTTCCTCAACAAATAATGGAACATTTTGAAAAATTAATATGCACTTCACCTTTCTCTCTCATGGGTGATGACGAGTAAATGCAGAAGACCTGCATTGTCGCTAAGCAAGTATCGAGAACCATCCGCATCAACTCTCCCATAGGCTCTTATAATAGACTAAGAGCATACCAATGGATTAGGCAAAAACAGACAAAGTTAGAATAACAGGGAAAAGGACATAAAAACATGCAAGTAAAACAGGGAAAGGAAAACAACAAGCAGACAAAAAAGCTTACTGGTCTGATTGGTATAGCTTTAAATGCAGCCGCACTACAATACACGATTGTTTCTTCCCCAATAATTATTACACCACCAAGAGGCATAGGAACAGGTATTAGAAGACCAGCCCCATTATCAAGATTATTTTGTGACCATGGACCCTCAACAAAGTCTTTATCCTTGAGTGCAACCTCATATGTCTTAACATGCCGTGCATCCTTGTTATCCTGTAGAATGAATTGATGAAATTAATGCAACATTTGTTGGATTTTTTAGATAAATTAGCATTTATTGGATTTAATATGGTAAATGGATAACATGTATAAGACTTAAGAGAACACTAAGATGAACAAAATAATTTTCAGAATATAAAATAATTAAGAGAGAAATATGTGGAAACCAAAAGCTAATGATATTAGTGGTCCATATCTAAGCTGCCATCACCTTTTTCCCAAACCTACCACATTAGTGATTTAGCAACACATTGCCAAATAAGATAATACAAAGCAGACCAGCACACATTATGCCAGAACCTTACCGACATGAACCGCTTGCAGGATGCTGGCTGTGTTCCAATACTTAGCATGCCATGGTTTTCGTGCACGCCAAGCACTGGCGAATAATATATACCATGCAAGTGAGAGGTCACCATGGCACCAAAACACAATATCTTAATCCTTAAAATCATCAAACGCTAACACATACAGATATGCACCAACATAGACCTGTTTCTTTTTTATTCTATAGTCCATGGCGCAGGACCAGCATGGCACAATATGAAAATCCGTGCAAGCTTCTGACAAGCACAAAAACAGAGGCACAAAATGAATAACTGTATGAGCTTCTGACCAGCAAAACAACAGCAAATGTGGTATTTTAATCCTTGGCGAAGCAGAAGTAATGGGAATAAAAATCAAACAAGAAAGCATCTAAATCAAGATCATATGCAATGGAAGGTTCTGTTTGCTTAATCATGAGTTTGGAACGAAAAGTTTAGGACCTTACAAGGTGACAACAAATGCCAACAAGTTTGGAAGAAAAATAAGGATAATTTCATGGCCAGCTTGGGTTTTAAGTATAACCTATAACCAGCTATCACAAGGTGACAACAAATGCCAACTTTTTCAAGGGCAAATGTCCCTCGACTGATGGGTGCATGAACAAAAAGGTTTATCATTTAACTGTTAAAAGCCCTCATGAGACTCGAAGACTTAAAGGGGTTGGCTAAGTCTACAGAAGGCCCATAAGAGTCGGCTTAAAACAGCATTGTAGGAAGGCTACTTATGGTGGCACAAACGACACCTCTTTGAATTCTCTTAACAAATGTTTCCTCTCTCCTCTTTATTCCCTCTCAACTTAAACTCCATTTCTTCTCTATTTTTCCTTTATATTGTAACACATTTATCTTCTTATATAGTCGTTGTTATTTGATCAAGATTGCCGTATTTTCCCAGATCTTTTCCATGAGTAATGCTGAATTCTTCTCTCCTCTATCTGTTATTGCTGGTATCAATTTCAACATGAATCTGCTGTCCTTTGAACTAAATTTCAAAATCTGTACATAGGCACAGTTTCCCATATCTCTAAGCTAATAACTAAATTTATTTTTCTTCAAAACTATTTAGCCCACACTCCAAGTTTACTTTCTACAGGAAACAATTAACTGCAATCCAAATTCTGATGACATGCCAATGTAAGGACTCCTTTTTTGAGACCTAAAGCCCTAACAATCATTTTCATGGGATCACTACCTATTTCCTAAACTTGAAGGAAAAACAAAACTACACCCATTTAATATCTTCTAATCCTTAAAAAAATCTGTTCAGTTTTCTTTTCAGAAAAAGGAGGTAAACCATGTGGACGGCCTAATTCTTAACCTCACAGCCCCTTGGGTTCATCAATGCTTTAGCAAGCCATCCCCTCATGGTCCTGCATCATAAGTTTCATATAACAATAAAAAGATTGCTATGGACAGAGGGTGGTTGAACTAAGGAAGATGGGGGAACTGGTTAACATAAATGAATGTGCAATGTAAGACTAAAGGCTGATACAACAGGGAGATGGGCCTAAACCTTTTCCAATTATCAAGAAAGTAAAGATGGCAATTAACATGATGGAAATGAAAAATAATCGTGCCAAAACAGGATGCAGCTCTTCATGAAAATGAACAGAAAGGGACCCACAGAAATTGGATCAGAAGATAGATTTTGGAAACCTTGTTTCGAATATACCAGTTATTTTAAGAGGGATTTGTCTGTCTTTGTTCTAAAGTTCAATTTAAGTTCTTAGAGACTAATTGTATAGGGGAAAGCTAGGAGTAAGGAATAACCAATATATTCATTCAATTAATGATATGATCGGAACCTTAGTATATGAATCAATTGCAGGTGCTCTAGTCGACATTGGTTTGGGAGCATCAAAACAATTATCTAAAACAATCAAGATAGCGGTTGTTCGTAGGAAGCACCTGTATAAGTAACATGTAGTATTGCAGTATACTAGAACCACACATGTAGTGAATCAGTTTTTAAGGTTTCCTTTTGGTCTCATCTAGGAAAAAATAACTACAGATAAAACTTAGAAGATGCAAGATAACTTTGATCTATTGTTAACTATATGATAGTAACAAAAAGTGATGGTTTGAATAGAGGATGGAAGCATCAAGAAACATGTCTATGTGCAAAAGGTATGTAGAACACCCCAAGAAAACAATTCCAGCTGGTAGTCTAGTACTACACCTTGTGAAGTCTATAGGAAGACAAGTTGCAGTAAATATCTAAATGTTTTTTTTTTTGGTACAAAAAGTAAATATCTGAATGTTTAGTTCATCATTCTCCCTCCTAAAAAGGCACACTTGGTAGATAACATGTTTCCTACACAATTAACCTCCTCAAATAAACATTAAAAGATCACATTGCAGTTTCTACATGGTAGATTAAGAGGGCATGCAAAAATTGACTCCTGAGAAGTATAATGTTTGTTGCCGCTAAGGACCGGCTTGACCCAAGCGCCAAGAGAGAGAGAGATGTTGGAAGGCTCAGTGATGAGCTACTCAAATCGTACAAAGCCGCGGTTTGGAATGGATGGCTGCGTCCAGGAACCTCGTCCACGGCCGAGCTCTGACCTGGAACAACAAACACGAAGAAGTCCTCTTGCCGAAGTGTGTCCTGCGGGGGATCCTCCGATGCCTAAATCAGAATAATACTCGGAGAACAAAGGAGGTTCTTAGTGGATGACAGTGAGATGGTCTGTCAGAGCACCAGAATACTTACCTGAAAGGTCTCCCGGAGAGTGGATTATATAGGCGAAGGCGAGCGCCTATCGCCTAGGAATTTGAACACAAGGGTCGACTATAATTAGCAGGCCTCCACACACTCCGAGAACTAGGCACGAGCATTTCGCATGCATATCACACCCTACCCATTTTGCTGGTGCAATTTCGAAAACCGCCCAAGATCACGGCCGAGGTGTTGCCAACTATGGAGGTTTTGAAATTTGAAGAGCCACTCACGTGCTTCTAGGCTTGCCACATGGTGAGCTTTAGTTGTCATTTCAGAGGCTTCATGGCGAGCTTTGGTTGGCCGGCCCTTTGTATGAGTTGTGGTCGGTTCCGAGGCACATTAATGTTTTTTTTAAAAAAAAATGCAAAAAATATTTTGCAGGCTTTGTCACAATAAATGGATGCCATAACACAAGGCACATAATAAAACAAGGCAAGATTGAACATAAAACCATACTGCTTCTATGGAATTCAGGAACTTTGGTTTCTACAAACAGTGAATTGATTAAACAAGGACTTGCCTGGCAAGAATTGAGACCATTTGGATTCCTTATAACTTGAAAAAGATTAGAAGTGCTTAACTCATTTCCAAGCGTTCATCTTACGATAAGTGTAAGTTCTGGGCTATCTTTATAAGATGTCTCATTAAAGTGAAAGTGGAATTCCCCCCTTTTTCCTTTCCATCCACTTGGATCTCTTCCGTTCCTCTATTTTTTACGAATCTTCTTGTTCTTCCGAACGAAGGAAGGGGTCCTTTTAGGCGGATCCCTCGTGTTCCTGTTTAGTCTCCATTCTGAAAGTTGTTTCTACATTGTTTTCTTCCTCACTTTCACCCCTTTCTTGAAGTATCATAGTGTGATACGAGACTTTACAGTTGAATATATAGAAATTTTCATAAAGCAGTTGCATTTCAACAATCATATTTTGCTTGTGTTATAACAAGGAGATTACTGATGCACCAAATAACTCAATGATGCTATAGATAACAACCTTTCGTGATAGAGAACTACCAATGTACCATTGATGATTTTTCAGTTAATGGAGAGAGAGTTAACATGTTAGGTGATTTGTTCATCTGCAAATTGGTCTCTTAAGCAGATTTCAATAGGATTCCACTTTTTTAATTTAAAAAAAGACCTTCCAACATCATTTACTCTTTATTAAAATTCTGCTAATAACCGGTACAACTTTAAAAAAAATCTTTCAAAGAAACCTAATGGAGAAAGTATAATGATGGAATGTATGAATTCATTAGATCAATTTAAGAAGAGTACGCAAAAACAGACAACACATATTCAGACTCAAACTGTTGGAAACCAATTTGGGGAAAATTATGGGAATCGGGTGAATAGAATAACAGGTGCTGAAAAGCAACTATGACAGGGAAAGCAACTAGAAAAACTAGACAGGGAAATTGTTCGTACTTCTGTGACAAAAATAAGAGAATTAAAATGTAAAGGCCTTCGAACTGTACAAGTTGCTTTTATGTGAGCACGATAGTATGGACTTTTGGATGCGTGATAGCTCCCATGACTCCAATAATCTGTCTTAATTTTTTCTGTGCTTGTCAGGTAAAAAATCATGGTTTATGAATACACAGTGTTGGACAGCAATAACTTTCATGCTTCTGATGCTTGTGAAATCCTAAAAATAATTAGTTTATAAAATGAATTTTTATCCTTTATAATATTGGCATAATAATCACTGACACAGATATGACAGATGACAATGGAGCTAGAGCAGTGCTCATTACTTCGGTGGAGCCTCGTCAACTTAAAAAATGTTAGGACTGAAAGAGGAAAGCTTATTATATGCTGAGATGTTATGGCTAGAGTGTGTGGAAAAAGAAGGTTCTGGGAGTACCAAACAACTTAATGAATTCGCTATATGATCAACCTTTCGCTAAAGCACTTGTCAAGTATATAATGGTCATTAGTATTTAATGCTCGTTTCTTTTTTTAATTGAAGTGGTCATTTACAGCAGGGCACTTATGTCATCTATAATTTTCTTTATTATTCTAAACTACAAAACAAAACACTGTTTGCACGACATTGCTTGTTTTGGCTTTTAGCAGACTTGCATGCCTCCCTTCCAAGGCTAAAAGGCAACACTTAATGTTTGACTCCCATTTTACGAAGATTCTTATCTTGATAGGTATCAAGATAATTGGGAATTGGGAAGACTTAAAGAAGAGAAAAATGAAAAGACTTATTTCTGGTTTGAAAAACCTCTTGTAACTTTTCTTTTCGATTATAAACGATGGAATTGTCCATTGCGATATATAAAAAATGATCGGTTTGAAAATGCTGTACGAAATGAAATGTCACAATATTTTTTTTATACATGTCCAAGTAATGGGAAAAAAAAAATATCTTTTACATATCCACCTAGTTTATCGACTTTTTCGGAAATGATAGAACGAAAAATGTCTTTGTACACGACAAAAAAATTATCCCATGAAGACCTGTATAATTATTGGGTTTATACCAATGTTCATGAATAATGTGCAGACACACATGGGCACATTGCACACCCACTTCAAAAATAACATAATATATACTGGTGTTTACCACATGTATTGCACATGGCAAATATCCGCACGCACACACACATTTGTATACACACATACTTGTATACATTTAAATTTTGCATATAATAAACATATACACACATTCTTAACTGTACGATAATAATTGTGCAATGCCTAAGCCAAATATGGAGATCTATGCACGGTCAAGACCTTAACAACAACATCTTCAAGGTTTAATCCAGATTCATGATGACTATCAATGAAGTTATTGCCATAAATTTTGTGCAGCAGGACCCCTATCTTAGTAATCTACTATGCACGATATGGGTTACCTGGTATAAGACTACAATAGTGGGCTTTGCACAGCCATACAGAAATTTGATATCCAAAACTTGAAGTTCTTCAAGCCTGTGATAAAAAAAAAAAAGTGTTAAATTTCAAAATATTTTAACAAAAAATCATTATTGCAAGTATAATAAGTGATTATATTATCAGAACAGCTGTATAAACTTAAATGCAGGCACCAGGTTCTGCCATCCCCTCTTTCCAGAGCATCTTTCTCATCACCTGTGTTGCATCACTTTCCTCCCAAATTTTTAAGAGGGATTACGGTGCATGGTCTACGCTTTACTCAAGTGGGAAAGAAAGTTACAGGCAGATTTAGGATGCTCACACGGAAATCTTAATCATCCTGCTGGCATAGGAATAACTACAAACAATGACGTAATTGAAGATATGCTCATGCTTTACAGAAGGAAAACCACATAAGTAGATTAGGCATAACATAAGCCATCAAAGAAAGAACACAAAAATGAAGTGGACGAGGAGGGCATGTCACTTGACAAAAGACGTCAAAGTGTTTGAAACACCTTAGAAGCATTTGTGCAACACTTATATACATATATGGGTGGAGTTATATTTCTCCAGTTGGCGCAACTTTAAAAATTGCTCCCACTGGAAAAATACATGTTTCCCCTAATAACATGCATGGATGAACATTATTTGCACGGTGGTAATTTTGTCATTTTGACTGTGCCGTTAATGCAACTTTTTTCTATAAGAGTTACTTAAACTTTTTGTTGTAATACTAATAATTGCAAATCATTCAAAATACCACTATGCAAGTAAACTGCTCGCTGCAATTTATCAGGGGTAAGAGCATCATCTTCTGGTGGGAGCAAGTACTAGACCTACTCCAGCCAAAGCCATATTATTCTCTACCTTTTCTGTCTGTGCATATGTAACTACACTTGATAATATGTTTGAATCATCTGTTGCTCTATACAGAACTAATCTAGCTAAATATTACAAGTATCATAGCCATATAAAAAAGTCCGCCGAACCGGTACTAGGACCCATACCGGTCGATGGCCGATTTGGTATGGTATCGATTTAATACCATACCGACACACGATATGCAAAGGCATACCGGTTCGAAACCGACATGCCAATTTTTTTCAATGTTTTTTATGTTTGATTTATTGGTAATCAATTTTTTTAACTTTTTGATGATGTTAAGTATAATTTAATATTTCTTGATGTTTTTTTATGTTTCTGTGATCCCGATACAACCTAAATCATGCATCTTGTTGTTTTAAAATGATACAAAACATAAAATGATTAGTAAGGTGTTGCATGCTACAAGAAGCAACATGAAATATCCTAAAATTAATTAGGGGAATACAAAATATAATATGATATAATCAATTACATATATTTAAAATACAACTTACATATCGACATCTAAAATCTCGTCGAGTAGTGATGCCTCTCATAGATATCCGGATCATTAGCATAATTAGGAGGCACATCAGTTACCCCTCTAACTAAAAGGCGTTGTAGTCCAATATGCTCATCCCATAAGGAACATGCTATAGGTTATAGCCACTCTTGGATCTCTCTTTGTACCTCTAGCTCTGAGAGATGTCCTCTAGCGGATAATACAGCTGTAGAGGAGCCCATTTGAATGTACCCATAGCAAAATCTCACCCGTAAAATGCTTCAGGCTACATAGGGCAGTAGTCACCAGAAGACGATGCCTCAAAAGCACCATATTTATATTCATATCCGTATGGGTCATAGGTTGCAAGTAATAGGATCCAGCATACGACTTGAAATCTGATATATCTATAGATCCTACTCCACGTGCGAGGTCATCTGCAGTTGCATCATGCCCTCCTGAATAACCTCGAGAAGCCAATCTCCAATATACAATCGTATCTTCGCGGGCTGTACTAGATCGTACATCATAATCTCTATCCTGTGTGACATGCGTAAACTGAGACTCATAGGTGAATCGAAGACCACTCTGCAGTTGTCTCATAAACGATGGTCTCATGTCCTACACTCCCTGGCCAGCAGATCCATGATCACCAAAATTGTCACCGTTGTTCTTCCTGGTCTCTAAATTTGAGTGAACTGACTCTTCCACACTCTCCATCGAGATTGCAACTATCTTTTCTTTTTCTTTTTTACTGCGCCGAGCAACTGTCTACTTACCCTTCGTGCCCCTCCCTACCTAGTTATGTTGGAAGGATGGATGTCACCCTCCCGATTGAATCGACCGGATAGCGTGGTACCTTCGTTGAAACAACTCTCAATCATATCTTTAGAAGAATATCTCGAATAAAAAGTCATATGATGATCGGCTCCTCAATGACCAATGTGGCTATAACTGATCAACTGGAAGGATGAATGAAATGTTGCAATCTGCCCATTGCCCTACATCCATCCTAACCTCGCTAGCTACAAAATTGGCCAATAGTAGAAACAATCATGGCTCATCAAGCTCCGGCTTCGGCTGCTGGTCCATAAGCCATCCGATCATAGGATCATCCTTATCGTCAACAAAAACATTATAGATCGAATCTGTATACTTTAGCTCTACTTTCTCCTAAATGCATTTTAGCCTCAACCTTAGATTGTAGTGAATATACACAAGGTCATTGAAGCACTTATATGTCAAACGGTTCTTCTGCTTGCTATGGATGGGGACAAAAGTGGACCAGTTGCGCTCACAACCACTCAAGGAGACCGTCTGAGAGAGGATCCGGATAGCTAACCGCTTAAGATTTCTCGCGGACAAATCAAAATGAATCCACCATTCAGCAGCAAAAATATTGAAAAAAAAGTACATATAAGATAGTATCATATTAGTAACCATCTAACATCGGATAGTAATTATTGTTGATATGTAATATACCTGCATTCATAATATTTTACATATGACAGCTGTCAAGACTCCAAAGCTATCAGTGCCCTCTTTAAATATTTTCGTTTATGAAAAAGAATCGTGTTGTAATATGTTAATTATTGAATTAGAAGACATAAATTATTTCTGGACATCAGCCCTATGTCTAGAAATAGATGAAGGCATAAATTATTTTATGAATTCTGTACAAAATGATCTCTTAGGAGGTCACCAAATTGCTTGAGCAATCACCTGAGCTATAGGAGGGTCCATTGCCTGGGTCGACTAGGCTACTTGACAACTATGATCTATGTTTAACTTAATGAAACATCAAAACCCCAATTCTAGAATTTATATAATTGCGAGAATAGATTTGTGAGTTTATACACAAAACTCACATGGGGATAAGTATACTTGCTGCAACTTGCATACTGAGCACTGAATGCAATAAATCACATGGGGATAAGTGTCATGTTGCAGTAGACAAAACTTAAGGGCATATCAGTATTTGCACATGTTAAGGCAACACAAGAACTTCAGCATGCATTTCTGAATGTAATTATGCTATCAATGGACTTAGTATTTGTATGCATCCATATATATCCTTATGTATGCATATTCAAGACATGTTCTTGGGTTTCTTATTGCTACAATCAAGGTCTGCAATATCGGAACTAGCACCCAGGCCAGTAAGCTGACGATATGGTAAAGTACACCCCCATGTTGTGCTATTCCAGCATGAACCAATAGGCCAACTGGCAAGGGATGGGGTGAGGGAGAAGGAGAGAGAAGAAAAGAGAGATACAGAGGATGAGAGAGGCAGGGAGGGAGGGAGAGAGCAAGGAGGGAGGGGGAGAGAGAAGGAAAGAGATGAAAAGAGAGAGAGGGAGGGAGAGGGAGAGGAAGGGATGGAGAGAGGGAGAGAGCATCGATGAGTGAGGGCTGCCAGAACAGGATCGAGAGAGGGGAAGAGAGGGCTTTCCCTCTCTCCTTCGTGCATCGGAACAGGTGCAGAGCCCCTATTTCGAAAGGAAACAGGGAATTCGGCCCCCTTTTACTGTTTTTTGAACTTTTTGAAATGAAGTCAACAACGTGTGCCTACTTCACTTAAAAAATTAAAAAAAAAAGAAAATAATAAGTGAAGTCAGCAGTGGCTGTCGACTTCACTTTAAAAAAATTCAAAAAACATATAAAAGGGGGCCGAAATCCCTAGGGGCTCCGCCCCTGTTCCGACGCACAAAGAAGAGAGAGCTTCGAAAGTCCTCTCTCCCCCCTACCTTGAGTCTAGCCCAGCAGCCCTCGCTCACCGCCGCCCTCTCCCTCCTTTCCTTCCTCCCCCTCTCCCTACCTCCCTCTCTTTTTTCCTCTCTTTCCTTCTCCCTCTCCCCCTCCACTGATTTCTTGATTTGAAAGCTAGAACCATCCCGATCCGCCGCCAATACGGCTCGATACCCCCCGAACCAAGCGGTTCAAGACGATTCCACCATCCTTGGCTAGAATCCATATGGTACATCCTATAAAATCTCTAATACTAAATTAAGAATCATACTAATTGCATTAATTTTTTTTTAAGTGCATCTATATTTTAACCCATCATCTTAATAATCCATTTCGCATATCCAAATGCCCATAAGCCAATAAACTGGCATTTGTCGATATCTTTACCATGTTTGTGATTCCATTCAGTATGTGGTGCCTAGGTAAGAAATAGTTCTCAAAAAGTTAAAGGCCCAGAAGCTTTAATTTAATTTATAAGTTTCTGAATAGTCCTCAAATCATCAGAGGAGACTTCTGCTGTAAGTCTATATATAAATATATTCTTGAAGATCAAACTTTGCGAAGTGTAAGACATAGAATGGGAATTTCTTTAAATTGCATAGCAATTAATAGGCAATTCATATATCGTTTCTTTCTTGAGCATCTTAAGACCTAAGTCCATTTTGCTCAGCCAAGTTAGGTTATGGTAAGTTTGACGCATTCTAAGAATATAATTATGGGTGTTTTTTCATCTTGCAAAGAGGATTGAGATTTAGTATCAGCTCTATCTTTTCCTATTCATATTTGTTTCTAGTTGCGAGATGAAAATTTGATGAGATTCGAGTGAGAACTTCAAGAAACTCAACCAACTTTCTTCTTCCAATTCTTTTAAGACCATACAAAAGCTTATAAGTAAGGAAAAATAGAATTTTAATGAGAAATAAATGTTTGTGCTGACTAATCTTTTACTATGATCAGAAATTCACTATCATGCTTTGCATGTATCCAAATAGGTTGGAATAAATAAATATACATAGTACAATATAATACAAATAGTTATAGAGGTACAATATCAAAAAATAAGAAATAACAATGATGTGCAAAAAAATGTCCATAAAAGAAGGGTTATTCAAGGATGATCAAACAACAAACAGATGGTTCACAAATATAGAAGTATTAATAGGGTAATAAAAATAATAGAGGAAACACATGCTTTTTCTACTACCCCATGATAGGATCATCTTATACTAATAAAAATATTTTTCACCACCAGACAGCAATGGTAAGCAAAGCTGCTCCTATTAAGGCATCAAACAGCAATATACAATGATAAACAGATGAATAAATTTCCATTAGAACACTTACAAAAAACAAAAGATATACATTAATTTCTACATAAATAATTCAGTCTTCCCAGAATACTTGTTAAATGGTTAATGACTATTTAATACTACATTTCCTGTACCTGATGTTGAATGCTTCCTTTAGTTGTCCTTTGTTATCAAAGGGTATGACCTGGGAAACAACAGAGAAATTAAATATTGAAAAACTTCTCAGTTAGCACTCAAAGGTTTCAGGATTCCTCTATTTTGTATTACATCTAAACATTACGGGTAAAAAAACACAAGAATTAAATGTTGCAATAAAATGAGCGACTAAGTTATCACCTTGAACAAACCATCATATAGGTGGAGACCAATTAATCTACCAGTCTGGATCAATTATGCCAATCTACAAGGGAAAAAGAGATACTGAGATAGCAACTCACATAATTTAGAGGCTAAAACCTCAAAAACTGAGCATGGCAAACACACAGAGACAAGAACTACCACTGAAATAATTCTATGATCCCCTACGAAAGAGAAAGTCTGCAATAATTGCCTATAATCATGCATCAATATATACAAGCACTCCTTAAGACCATGACTGAAAAATACACCAAAAAATAGAGAAAATACAACTGCTATGATGATCCAATAAAGCATCACCATAGTTACAAAGCATCTGCTGTTGCAATCACCCAACAGACAACAACAAAATATAGCTAAAAAATGTGATTGTAAATGCTTCTTTGTATGCGTCTGCAAGTATGTAGAATTGTGGGGAAACATTTTTCACAAATGAAGCTCATTACCTAAAACAATTACTTGGTCTCTCTAAGTACAAGGAAAGAAAAAACTCCATTCCCCTAAAACATCCTCAATTGATATAGCTGAGATACCATTAAAGCCTTCCTACACAAGTTTAATGCAATAAGCAATCATATTTTGATTGCATGTAAGAACCAAGTGTTAAGCAAAATGCCCTATCCTATCCAATTAATTCAAATGTTGGGAGACCTCCTACCTCTTGAAATTTAATGAGTAAGCCTAGAAGAATTATTGAGTCTTAGCCCAGGCATATTTCATTAAGGATCCATTCTTTAGCAGGTAAATATCACAGAAAAAATGGTCAACTTTTCCATTGACCAACTTACCCATGTTCTTGTGCTTCTTTCAATGGATAAATTATTTTTCCATAGGTAGCATTTACCCATGAAATAGGGGGAAAGTCTTACCCACCTAAGAGATGGATAAGTCATTTTCCCATCAGCCGGAAAAATAATTTTTTTGTTTATCCCTAAAATATAATATAAAATATATTTTAATGTATATTATTATATTATAAAATATAATATAATATATATTATTGTAGCATAAAATATAATATAATGTAATATATATTATGATATTATAAAACATAATATATTATATTATATGTTATTACATATTATACTATATATAATATAATATGATATGATATGATATGATATAATATATAATATAAAATAATATAATATAATATTATTATCATATAATAATATGTTATTATTATAATATAGCAATATTATATTCAAATATAACATATTATATTTTTATTATAATATAATAATATCATTATTATATAATATTATAATATAATATGTTAAAATATTATATTATCTATATTATATTATATATAATATAATATAATTATATATAATAATATTTATGTAATAAAGGGTATTATGAAAAATATGGATCGATCTTAGCAACTTATTTGGGAAAGCCGTAATGCAAAAAACATGGTAATAGATTCGGAGCTATTTTCCAATGCATAAAAGAACATGAACAAATTATTTTTCTATCTAAATGTTGCCTGAGAAATATTTACCTAGAAAAATGCATATTTCTGGGTAAGTTTTTTACCCACCAAAGAACGGCCCTAAATTGTGTTATAACAAGCCCTCCAAGCTAAGTTTGATGCATCACTCTTTCCTTCACCCCCATCCATGGTCAGACGCAACCACAATTTGCACCAATACTAACAGCAATGCTTAAACATGCATCACCATTCAACTTCAGACATACTCTAAGACTAAGGCCCTATTTATTGTCGTTGGCGGTAGAGCTTTTAGGGGCATTTGGTAACCCCAACAGAATCACCACAATGATCTAAGATC